>NC_066532.1:1235191-1317691 GCF_024679095.1 Eriocheir sinensis | reverse complement strand
GAAAAAAATATAAGGAAAAAACAAAGCAGGAAAAAGCAAAACATGTTCAACTGGAAAAAATGCAATGTAAAAAATGAGAAAAAAAGGAAACTGTAAAAAAACAAAAAGTAAGCAAGTAGCAGGTCTGGGAGATAAAGAAGAGGAGAAACAGGAGTAGTAGGATAGGAGAGAGAAAAATTAAATGAAATAACTGGAAAGCCTGATCAGTAGACCGTATTGACTCCTGCTTCACAATGGGCAACTTTTTACAGTTCCAGCGTTGCCTGCCGCAGCACCGTGTGAGTAAAGCATTTATTTAAAGACCAGAAGTTGAAATAGTCACAGCTTATAAAAATAATGCCCGTCTAACATTAAATTATATTATACTAGAGATGCTATAAAGCATAATATGGGTATCTCCCAACTTAAGTTCAAGTTCAGTATGGGACTGTTCACAAGGTAGATATGGGCCCATGTACATTTAGTACTCAGTGGTGATGTAAGTGTACCGTACATAGACGCAAACCTTAAAATCTACCAGCAATTGGTAATGTTTATTTTTTCCCGACCAGCAGGCATCGCGTTTGGATGTTTGGCTCAAAACAGTAACCTGTATTCCGTTATCCCAAAACAGAACAAAGAACAGAGTTCACTAGGAAAAGCATCTCTCTCACAGTTCCCCGGGTGACCACATGTGGCACTGTGTGTATAGCCAATACTGTCTACTGAGGAAAAAATTGAGAATATAAAAGAAAAAAGATAGATGTAGGAAGGCAGAAAAAACTCATTTTAAAAAACTGAAAAAAAATGAAAAAATTTTGGAACAAAACCAAAAAAGGAGAAAAAGAAGAGTTGGAGCAGACAGCAGAGCAGAGCAGAGCAGAGCAGAGGTAGAGACAAGCTGTTATGAGGAGTGCAGGTCACCTCTGGAGCATGGTGTCAGTGGTGAGGGTGCGTTGGCCGACTGTGTGGTACCTGAGCACCCCGCGCTGCCGGCTGGGACGACTATTGAGCCGCGCACTGGCCGTGGCGGGAACCTCTCGGGGGTTCTGGAATAGCGGGTGCGTCGGGATGGCATTGCTCCCACCTGAACGAGAGGGAAGAAAACGGGTTATGAAAATTAATCCAAAGAGAAAATGAGTATTATTCTGGTCTGTCTATATCTATATATATCTTTATGGTATTGATCTATATAAGGTATCACTATCCATTTATCTATATGGTATTTATCTATCTATATCTATAAGGTATAAAAATAAAAAAATAAATAAATAAATAAATAACACTACTAAATAAAATATAATTATGGTGTGCAAAGCTCGACACAGATACACACACACACATACAAAAAAAAAAAAAAAGTTAATGAAATAAAAATATTCTGTACATAAAGAAAACATTTGAATAAAAAATAAAAGAAATAAAAAACAAACAAATAATAAGTCCCTTGACAGACAAAAACAATAAAAAAACTAAACAAAACAAAAACAAGAAAAAGAAGTTCAAGACAAAACTAACAAATAAAAAAACAAAACACAAAACAAAAACATAACTAAAAAACAAACAAAAATTAATCCCATCCTAACATTGCAACCCCACCACATCCCCTCCACTCACTGGGGTTGGCGTTGGGCGTGGAGGCCATGAACGCCGGGTCCTCGTGGGAGTTGCCGTGGTGGTGGAGGGAGACGCGGTCCACCCGGTCCACGCGGTCGCCGAAGATGATGGTGTCGATGGTGTCAATGTACTGCTGGTAGGACGGCAGCAGCAGGATGTCGTCGGAGTCCCTGTCACCCGGGAGTCGGATGAAAGCCTCCTCCAGGTCCTCGTAGGCCTCGTCGAACACAGAACCCTCCTCTTCCTCCTCCTCGTCCTCGTCATCGTCGTCAGCTGGTGGTGGAGGGAGGGATTTCAACACGATTTTGTCCACTTTGAGATACTGTGGTGACTAATATTATGTTTCTTTATGATTACGACCTTATTATGTTATTATTATTACTAAACTTTTCTATCTGTTAGTGTGTGATAGGGTGTCGTGTATGCCTTTATGCCTTACAGCTTTTTATTATTGTTATCTATTACTATCAAACTTCTCTGGTGACTTAATTTTTTCCCCTTGTACCATTATCATTTTTAAACACCGAACCCTCCTTCCCCCTCCTCCTCCTCGTCAGCTGGTGGTGGAGGGAAGGATTTCAACACGATTTTGTCCACTTTGAGATTCTGCGGCGACTGCGTTCTGTGATTTCCTACCATGTGATTTAAGCCACTTTCTTCCTTTTGTCGCTTATACTTTTCCGCCTTTTAACTTTAAATGTCTTTTTTTCTCTCATTGCTCTCGTTTTCATCCTCAAACTTTTCCGCCTTACAACTTTACTCATTTTTTTTAGCTCTAGTAACTCTTCTTTTCATGCGTGTACAATTTTAGAACTTTACATTTAGGCAACTTCCCCCCCTTTCCCCTTCCTATAATTATCTTACTTATCCTGACTATTCTCATTCTTTCCCTTACAACTTTATATTTAACCCCTTGACTGCGGATTTCCTACAAGAAGACATCACTAAGCTACAGGAATGGAACAAAAAGTGGCTGCTACAATTCAATGAGGAAAAATGTAAAGCCATGCACCTTGGGAGAGGAAATCCAGCATACCAATACTATATGGGAAACACTCCACTATCCACCACAGAGGCAGAGAAAGACCTGGGAGTGTATGTTACCAGGCTACCAGTGAAGGACAAATCCGTGCCAATCGCAGCGGACGGGTTAAGCAACTCCCCCCCCTTATCTTTATCCTTACTATTCTTATTCTCTCCCTTACAACTTTACATTTAGCCACCAACTTCTTTTTCCTTACCTTCGAGCCTTCCAATCACTTCCAATCATATCTTTCAACAATTTCTCAACTTCTCTACTTCTACAAATCATTTCTAACCTCACGTCTTCCACCTTCAAAGTCTTTACACTCACCTCCATCCTCCTCCTCTTCCTCTTCCTCCTCCTCCACCTCATCATTGTCATCTTCATCGCCGTCGTCGTCTTCTCTCTCCTCGGATGACTCAGAAGACGAGTCCTCCTGTTCCTCGTTGGCTCCATCTTCACCTTCGTCCAGGAACTGTGGAGGGATTTTTTAATATTTTTTTATAGAGGGTGTAAGAAGAGGAAGTGGGTTAGTGGTGAAGGTACAGGTGGGGGGAAGGAAAGACAGCAATGCACAGTTGTATGGTGTAAGTTCGTTAGTTTTGTGACATTTTCTACGGACTTAAATTGATAGTTTGTCCTCCTGTGATTTATATATTCTCTTTTTATTACTTTTGCTATGGTTTCTACTGGAGTCTGTCATCTCATATTTTCTGCCATCAATTTAGCTGGGTGGGCTGGGGTCATTCTTAAGCATTTCGGCACCTAAGCACACACATTTGACAGGGCTTTCATTGGAGTTGTGGGCATTCCCGTGGGTAGTTTTATGACACTTTTGAGATCAACCCTCACACAGTTCTAAGCAGTATTTTCTCTCTCTATCCTCTGGCATGGCTTTATGATGACTTTATGATGGTTGCATGATCATTTCTCTGTACTGTGAACTTAAAAAAGCACTTGTCATAACCTGATCAGTCTCCTCTTTGGCCTTTGAAAATTGTTGATGTGAGAGGCGGGAGTGTCTGGGAATACTGACCCTGTACGCTGACTGCTGAGGCCATGATATGAACCCAGGCTTAAAGGGCCAATGGGATGGAGATGAGACCCACAGCCACACACATCTATAGCATTTGCACCCAACTTTACTTTTTATTGCTTATTTTGTCTGTCCTCCTGTGACTTAAATTTCCTCGTCTTTTGCTACGTTTTCTAGAGACTAAAGTTGGTAGTCTGTCCTCCTGTGACTAAAATGTTTTTCTGACCTTTTTGTACATTTTCTACTGAGTGAAGTTTGCAGTCTGTACTTCTCTGACTGTGGTAACCTACTGATGATTACAAGTTCTTCCCCTGTCGAACCTCAGTCAGCACTCCACCTACACACACCTGACTGTCAGAGTGGGACACCATCCGGGAGTCGTGCAGGGTCTCATCGGTGTCCATCGGGGGATCGGGGTCAACAATGTAGGTGACGGTGGCGGTGACGGTGTCTCGGTGCGGCTGCGCTCTGCCACCCCCGCCTGAGCTGTCCTCAAGAAGGTGGTCGAGGATTTCTTCAAGCCCGGCCTCGTCGCCCTCCACCAGCGTTCCATCCTGAGGGGGAGGAATGAGGGAAAATGAAGGGGAGGAATATAGGGGAATAAAGGGGATGATGATGATGATAATGATTATTGGGACGTTCATCTTGGCGCCGCAACTGCAAGGTCATATGGCGCCGAATAAAAGATAAAATAAACTAGATTTTAAAAATATACTAGACCGTATTTATAAAGGGGACGATGAAGGGAAGAAAACTAGGAGGATAAAAGGGAGGAATGAGGGAATGAGGGAGAATGAAGGGGAGGAAATAGGGAGAACGAAGCTCATTGCCCTCTACCCAACCCGCATATCAGGTTCAGATGGGCTGTAACCTTAGTAATGGAGAGCTTGGAATATGAGCAAAAGGTACACACAAGAAAGGAGGTATTTTTTTTCACTTGACCTTCATTTACTAAAAAATAAATAAATAAATAAATAAATAAATAAACAGATCAGCCAAACATTTTCATTCTCACTCACTCTACTAACTACACCCCCTTCACTCTTGTCTCCTTCAGTGGGAAAAAAAGAACAGATCATTTAGGCAATATTCCCTCACTCTACTTTTCCTACACCCTCTTCACACTCGCCTCCTTCAGTGGGAAAAAAGAACATATCATTAAGCCAAAGTTCCCTTCACTCACACTAACTCTCAACCAATAGTCCCGTCACCCCCACTCACCTCATTGGGATGCGCCTCTGAGGTGGGCTCCAGGCTCTCCCCGGCCCCTGATATGTCGTGTTCGGTGTTCTCCGTGTCCTCTATGGTGTCATCGCCCTGGGCCCGCGTCGCCTCGCTGTTGGTGGTGCCCGTGCCTAAGGGAGGAGAGAAAATGTTGCTTAGAACTGTGTGAGGGACTTGACCTTAAAATTCATATTGCACATGGATTTATTTGACGAGGAAAGAATCGTACGGCTGCCAAACCTTCACAGAAAGTGTGACGTGTTCAGCAATTTTGGGGCAGATAACTTTTAGAAATTGGCTGGTGTAATGAAAACTGCCAATATTTGGCGGCACCTCCCCTTAACCCTTTCAATACATGACGCAGACGTCAGCATCACAGTATAGAAAGGGTTAAGAGGAAATGAAAAAGGATTAATCCCTCTTCTAAACCTCTTAATCCTCTTCCATTTCCTCTTAAGAGTTTAAGAAGAGGATTAAGAGGTTTAGAAGAGGATTAATCCTCTCCCATTTCCCCTTAAGCCTTTCTATACTCTGACGCTGACGTCTGCGTCATGTATTGAAAGGGTTAGAGCCAAAGTCAACACCCACATGTTAACTAATTAGGAATTGTTTATATCCCTCTTTTTACAAATTCTTCTCCGTACTTCACTGTCAGGCTTTTAATTTTCACATTCATGTCTGCTCGTCCAGATTTTTATTTTTTTATTTTTTTACGGGAAAGGAAGCAGCTCAAGGGCAACAAATAAAAAAAAAAAAGTAAAAAAAAAAAAGATAATCGCTATATATGTTCCCTTCATACCCTTTCATGGATCTCAGTAAAAATAATAACAACAATACAGTAGCCTCTCAATGCAATAAAGATACCAAAGAAATTCAAGCTAAATGGAGGTGATATTTCAATGGGATTTATGGATCCAAGACTAATGGGACTTTTTATTTAGTGTGTGCGTGTGTGAACGACTCATCTCAAGGGGAGGAATATGGGGGATAAAGGGAGGATGAAGGGGAGGAGACTGGGAGAATGAAGGGGAGGAATAAGGGAGAATGCAGAGGAGGAATGAGGGAGAATAATGAGGATGATGATTATTGGAGCGTTCACCTTGGTGCTGCAACTGCTGGGTCACATGGCGCCGAATTTAATACAGAAATATTATACTCTAAAACAATAAAACCAGAAAAACAACACCAATAAAACTATATAAAACCGGTTAAAAATAAAATATAAGATAAAAACAACGATAGAAAGTCAATGAAAAAACAAGATCCTTAAAGAAACACACCAAATGGAGCGTCTACTGTTCTCGGAAGGGACGACACGCTGGGCATCGGAACACGGGTCACACTCACCAATGGGCTGCTGGGCGTCATCACTCTGGGTATTCTTCTTCTTGGAGAGCGATGGGGGCACGAATGAGGGCAGGTTAACGATGCGCGAGACCAGCTCCAGGGGCTTGAGGGCGGCGTTGACGGTGGTGGACATGTTGGGGGAGGAGAGGTCGAGGCTGTGGGGGATGCGCGCCAGGTCTGTGACGAGGCCCTTGCGCACCATCACCCGGATCATGTTGTTCATCCTACCGGGGGAAGCGGAAAGATGACGATGATAATGATAACACAAAAATCGAAGGTTCATATTCCAGTCTATGCCGTGGACATGAGACACAAGGGAATGCGTCATGGCTTTGTAAGGGTTGCCAACAATCATCGTTAACAATAATAATGAAATAGTAATAACACTACCACAACACCTCGAGTGCTTCTTATACAAAAATCTTATGGTCAAGACTGCAAATCATTCCTTAGATTTAATATCACTATACAGCAATTGGTTCCAACATTATATCTGCTCTTTTTTTCCGTCTTCCTCTTTTCTACATGACTCCGAACCAAATAAACTGTGGGGAAAGATTTAAGACACACCATTTTTATTATCATCAATGACCCTGTTTTCAATCATGCCATGCAACCATTCTGCCCAGCCTGCTAGGCAAACATAAGGCAGAATCCAATCCCTGATTCTAGCCCACTGTACATTGAAGGCAGGAGCCCAGTCCATGATCTTAGCCCAATGTGCACTCCTCCGCCAAGGACCTACCCATGCTGCTGCTGCTTGAAGCACATGTTGTGGGGCTGGTTGAGCTGCGCCGGACAGGACTCCATCATGGTGCAGATCAGCCCCACCAGCGCCTGGATGCGGCTGTGCTTCTCCACACTCTCGTGGAGGACGGTAGCGCGCCCCAAAGCTGCCTTCACCTGGGAGGAGATTGACACGGTGAGGCACATACTTGAGGCACACCTGAGGCTGCCTTTAGGTGAGGAAAGTAGAACAAGTCTTGCCAACCTGTGTATCTCTGTGTGATGTCTACCTGTTCTCTTCTTCATTTAACCCGGTGGCAGCGATGGGCCAAATTTGTGGCATTACCGTGTATCAGTGACGGGCCAAATTTTTGCTATGATATAAACCCCCAAAATAGATGATGCATAAACTGTTCACAAATGCGTTGATATATATTATGAAATGGTTTGCTCGAGTGATGATTTTTTCTCATTTTTCTCGCTTTGAGGGGCCTTTAAGAAACATGATCCCTGCAGCTACCAAGTTAACATCCTTATTTTCCCTGATGGGGTTGTTAGATGGATCATTGAAGTCCTCGCTCTTGCTCTAACACCCTAAGCCCCCAAGTAACTGGCCTTGACGGGGTGGCCATGGCAGAGGGTCTCTAGGTCTCCCTCTTCACACACTCCCTTTCCACAACAACCACAAGCCTCTATTATCCTCTCTCCTTCATGTATTCCTCCTCAATCCTACCATTCCACCTCACCAGTGGTTCATTGGTGCATAAACTACCATCCCAATTTGCTTGTGCAACAGGGTAATGTGCAATGAAGGTTTAAGCTTTGTGAATAAGTGAATTGCTGTAAGATTCAACGAACACCAAAAGCCTACTGCGAATGTTTTGGTCAACATCTGGATGTTACCTAAATGCTACCAATCAAGCAAGACTCTACAACCTAGCTCTGTCATCAAGATGGTAAGACACCTTATATTTTTCTTACAGGAAAAGGAGGCAGCTCAAGGGACAAAAAAGGGGGATAGAGAAAGCTCACTGGCACTGCTCCAGGAAATATTATGAAGTAAAAGAATTCCAAAAAACAGTGTCAGAATCATTTGGGAAGGTGTCTAACTATTTTTTCCTGGCAACAGGCCTAAATGTTGCCTCAAACAGTTCCCCACACTCACCTCAGTCACCAGGATGGTCTGGGCGTCGGGCGCGTGGTTGCAGGAGGCCAGCGCAGCGATGAGCACCCGCACGTGGCCGGCCGTGTCCTTGTCCGAGGCGCTGCTGCTGCACACCAGGTGGTCCAGCATGTACGCCAGGGCCGAACACTCCTGAGGCAAACGCAGAGCCACCTATAACTCATGGACACACACAGACACACACAGACACACACACACACACACACACACACACACACACCAACAGAGGAAGACGCACCTCACAAATATGCACACACAAAGGGAGAATCACTTTATTTATATATAAGGATGAAAAACAAGGCCTAAGAATTATTAAATACTATTTCAAAAAGGGATCCAGCTACATGGCGCTCATTGGTGAAAATAAAAACGTTGACATCAATGAAAACTTGATTCTCTAATAAAGAATGATAAGGAAGAAGAAAAATATGCAGTAACACTTAAGGGATAAATTGGGAACAAGAATCGATATAAAAATGGGTCAAGGGGAGGACTACTCTGAGCTTGCAACACATCTAGGTAAACACAAACAAAAACAAGGGAAGATAAAACAGATGTATGACAGACAAAAGAACAAGTATGAATAAACGTAGCATGTCAAGAGGTTACAACAGGTTATGGCGGAGCTCCAACACACCTCGGTTATCTTCTCGTTGGCCCCGGCCGAGTAGTGGTGCTCGGTGACTAGCTTGGCGCACCCAGCGTAGGAACGGACAAACTCTGCCAGGAGCTTACAGATGAGGGACTTGGAGAGCAGCGGCTTCTTCTTCTTAGCTGCCTCGTCCACCTTGTCGCCGCTGGCTCCCTTGCCCTCGGTGCCGGGGACCTTGCTCGTGTCACTTTCCATGGGGCTCTGAAGGAGGAAAGGTCCCGGTAATTAACAAAAGGTAAAGTTGTGACTATATGCTATGGCTGTGGCAACAGTTTGAGATTTAAAACATATTACACACTATAACCTTTGCAATACATTGCTGAAAAAAAAGAGCTAATTTTATGTTCAAAAAGATAATTTTTATGTTACAGAAGAGAATTAACTATTCTTTTCATTTGCTAAGGATATTGTGCAACAGATTCAGTTAACAAATAACTAAACAAGTAACTACAGCACACTATGACTTTTGCACTAAGTTGCTGAAGCAAAGCAGAACACGTTATTGAGTAACAGAACTTCTACACTACTGGTGAGCTGGGGTTGAATTCACACAAGCCTAGGTGCTTGAATTAAATGCCAGGAGGGTGAGCATCTTGCAATTATTTTCAATATTTCATTGCCATTCAAGCAACTAGCATGCAAGACTCCCACTTTCTAGGAGTTATCAAGTAGTACAGCACGGATAGATCTTAATGCCCGTTTTATTAAAACACCTTATGAGCAAACTTGTTACAAAAGATGTGGTAACCTGAGCAAATTTGAAAATTAAATATAATTTAGCTTTTACTGGTAAATCAAAATGTCAAAATTAGTAACTTTCATTATCAACATACTCAGTACTGTTGTACTCTTTCAATCTAAATGTTTAAAGTTTTGTAAAATTATGAAAATCTTAAATTTTGCAAGGGCTTATAAACTTTGCATGAGGTAACTTAATCATTGGAAGGAATTAATAAAAAGCTAATAAATTTTGGGAGTTGATGGGAACTTGAAGTTTCCCAAGTCCAGCTGCTGGCTACTTGAAACACAGTGAATTTCCATCCCTGATAAACAGACATGCAGAGGAACTAACCAGCCAAGACGGTGACCGTGGCACCTCAAGCCCGACACTAAACATTAAAAAGGCCGTTGGGTTTTAACATCTACCCAAGACATACAAAAAGAGATGAACCAAAGACTAAACCAATAAGAGATAGTGGCATTACTTAACAGGAATTTGATATCTACACAAGAGAAATAAATATGAGAAGCATCGTAGAGGCTGAGGCAATGGACAGAAACAGTAGGAAGCACAACATCGACTGTCTAACCTCAGAAGATATTATGGAAAAACCTGATGTTAAACAGATGATGATAATGAGGAGATAGAAATGAAGAAGAGACAAACCAAACAGACTTAACAGAAAAGGACAATTGGCTTTCATAATCGACACAAGACAAACAGGAAATGACAAATCAAACCTTAGGCTAAACAAAAAAGGACAATTGGCTTTATCTGCACGAGAGAGGAAGTAACAGATAAAAGACAAAACAGGGCTATTAGGATTTTGATGTATAGAGAGAGGAAGAAAGGGAAAAAACAGCTATTGCCATTACATTTAACAACCTTTTAATATCTACACAAGACAGATAGATAGGAAGAAAGGGAGAAAAAATGAGCTGTTGGTATTACACTAACAAGCTTTTGAAATCTGCACACATCGGAAGACAGGGAATAAAAATGAGACTGGCATTACATTTAACTAGCTTTTTATATCTACACAAGACAGAGAAGATTGGAAGAAATGAATCAGCCCTCAGAAACAGAACTACTGGCTTTTAAATCTACCCGAGAGAGATATGAAGACAGATCGAACAGACTATATAGAAAAAACCTACTGGCATTACATTTAACATGCTTTCAAAATCTACACCAATGAGAGATATGAAGAAGAGAAAAAGAACTCCCGGCTTTTAACATCTACTCAAAACAGAGACAGGAAAAGACAAATGCAGATAAGATAGAAATGGATCAACCTTAGACTTAACAAAAAAGTACTACTGACTTCCAACACCTACCCAAGAAAGATTGATAGGAAAGGACGAACACAAATGCAGATAAGATAGAAAAAGATCAAACCTTAGACTTAACAAAAAAGTACTACTGACTTCCAACACCTACCCAAGAAAGATCGACAGGAAAGGTTGAACACAAATCCAGATAAGATAGAAATAGATCAAACCTTAGACTTAACAAAAAAGAACTACTGACTTCCAACACCTACCCAAGAAAGATCGATAGTAAAGGACGAACACAAATGCAGATAAGATAGAAAAAGATCAAACCTTAGACTTAACAAAAAAAGTACTACTGACTTCCAACACCTACTCAAGAAAGATCGACAGGAAAAGACGTAAACAAATGCAGATAAGATAGAAATAGATCAAACCTTAGACTTAACAAAAAAAGTACTACTGACTTCCAACACCTACTCAAGAAAGATCGACAGGAAAAGACGTAAACAAATGCAGATAAGATAGAAAAAGATCAAACCTTAGACTTAACAAAAAAAGTACTACTAACTTCCAACACCTACTCAAGAAAGATCGACAGGAAAAGACGTAAACAAATGCAGATAAGATAGAAAAAGATCAAACCTTAGACTTAACAAAAAAAAGAACTACTGACTTCCAACACCTACTCAAGAAAGATCGATAGGAAAAGACGAACACAAATGCAGATAAGATAGAAAAAGATCAAACCTTACTTAACAAAAAAAAGTACTACTGACTACCAACACCTACTCAAGAAAGATCGACAGGAAAAGACGTAAACAAATGCAGATAAGATAGAAATAGATCAAACCTTAAACTAAACAAAAAAGTACTACTGACTTCCAACACCTACCCAAGAAAGATCGATAAGAAAACACGAAAACAAATGCAGATAAGATAGAAAAAGTTCAAACCTTAGACTTAACAAAAAAACGTACTACTGACTTCCAACACCTACCCAAGAAAGATCGATAAGAAAAGACGAAAACAAATGCAGATAGATAAGAAATAGATCAAACCTTAGACTTAACAAAAAAAAGTACTACTGACTTCCAACACCTACTCAAGAAAGATGGATAGGAAAAGACGTAAACAAATGCAGATAAGATAGAAAAAGATCAAACCTTAGACTTAACAAAAAAAAGTACTACTGACTTCCAACACCTACCCAAGAAAGATTGATAAGAAAACACGAACACAAATGCAGATAAGATAGAAATAGATCAAACCTTAGACTAAACAAAAAAGTACTACTGACTTCCAACACCTACCCAAGAAAGATTGATAAGAAAACACGAAAACAAATGCAGATAAGATAGAAAAAGATCAAACCTTAGACTAAACAAAAAAAAGAACTACTGACTTCCAACACCTACTCAAGAAAGATCGACAGGAAAAGACGTAAACAAATGCAGATAAGATAGAAAAAGATCAAACCTTAGACTTAACAAAAAAAGTACTACTGACTTCCAACACCTACTCAAGAAAGATCAACAGGAAAAGACGTAAACAAATGCAGATAAGATAGAAAAAGTTCAAACCTTAGACTTAACAAAAAAAGTACTACTGACTTCCAACACCTACTCAAGAAAGATTGATAAGAAAACACGAAAACAAATGCAGATAGATAAGAAATAGATCAAACCTTAGACTAAACAAAAAAAAGTACTACTGACTTCCAACACCTACTCAAGAAAGATGGATAGGAAAAGACGTAAACAAATGCAGATAAGATAGAAAAAGTTCAAACCTTAGACCTAACAAAAAAGAACTACTAACTTCCAACACCTACCCAAGAAGGATCGATAGGAAAGGACGAACACAAATGCAGATAAGATAGAAAAAGATCAAACCTTAGACTTAACAAAAAAAGTACTACTGACTTCCAACACCTACCCAAGAAAGATGGATGGGAAAAGACGTAAACAAATGCAGATAAGATAGAAAAAGTTCAAACCTTAGACTTAACAAAAAAAAGTACTACTGACTTCCAACACCTACTCAAGAAAGATCGACAAGAAAACACGAAAACAAATGCAGATAGATAAGAAATAGATCAAACCTTAGACTTAACAAAAAAAGTACTACTGACTTCCAACACCTACTCAAGAAAGATCGACAGGAAAAGACGAACACAAATGCAGATAAGATAGAAATAGATCAAACCTTAGACTTAACAAAAAAAGTACTACTGACTTCCAACACCTACTCAAGAAAGATCAACAGGAAAAGACGTAAACAAATGCAGATAAGATAGAAAAAGATCAAACCTTAGACTAAACAAAAAAGAGCTATTGCCATTACATTTCTAACCTGCTCATCCGTCTCCTGCACCACCATGTCATTGGCTGAGGAGGAGCGGGACAGATGTAGCTGCCGCCGGATGCTGTGGCTGTTGGTGCTCCTCTCCTCGGTGGGTGTCGTGTTGGCCAGGCCTGTCCCACTGCCCGATGTACCAGCGGCAGCGGCGGCGGCAGGCTCAGGGTCGTCCTTGAGGGTGGTGAGGGCTTCCAGGAGGTCGTGGATGAGGTTCTGGGGCTCCGAGCTGAGGGTCATGCCGCTGGATGAACCCGAGGATGCGCCGCCAGTGCCGCCACCCACGCAGCTGCCAGCACTCTTGCCACCGACGCTTTTCATAAGGATGCTGTCTTCACCTGTGGGGGAGGACGGTGCTAGTCATCATCGTCACTATCAACTTGTATTATTCCACCAAACGTTTCCATCAGCTTGTTTTTTTCTCGTTCTCAAAGGTTTGCTAATGACATTTTTCCAGTTTACATTCCAGTTTTTTTTCTTCCAAGGTTTGCTAATGACATTTTTCCAGTTTACATTCCAGTTTTTTTTCTTCAAAGGTTTGCTAATGACATTTTTCCAGTTTACATTCCAGTTTTTTTTCTTCAAAGGTTTGCTAATGACATTTTTCCAGTTTACATTCCATTTTTTTTTCCTCAAAGGTTTTAGGCCAATGATCATTTTCAGTTTTTAAGTAAAGAATGACGTGTTTCCAGTTTTAATTCCTGTTTTTTTCTCAAATGTTTTAGGCTAATGATGACAAATTTCCAATCAGACATATGAAGAAACACACACACACGCACACACATACACACACCAGTTGACACATAGATATAAAGAGATAAAGAAAAAAAGACAGAAAAAAGACACTCATATACAGACATACAAATAGTTAACCAAGACAGAGAAAAGAGAGAAGACAGCAAGACAGAAGGAAAAAACAAATAAATAAATAAATATCTAAATAACTCGGCCCACTCACTATTAGCTGTCATGAGGTTGCGTTTGAGGGTCATGTTGAGGTCGATGCGGAGGCACTGCTGCGTGATCTCCATGAAGAGCTGCGGGTTCCGGCACGCAGCGGGGGCCAGCAGGCGGAGCAGGTAGTGCAGCTCCTTGGTGCCCGACATGGTGTTGTTGCTGGCCGAGGACCTCACAACCTGGAGGAACACACAAGGAAATTCAGTATAGGTGTTGTTATGGTTATTGTTACATGAATATTTTCTTTTATTAAACTTTTTCTTGTTATATTTTTTTATATGGCTTTAAGGGTGCTTTAGGGTTGTTAGTTATAGTTTTTTTTAACATGAAAGGAGGCAACTCAAGTGCACAAAGAAAGAAGAAAATTAAATGCTGGTACCACTCCTGCAAACAGTGTGTGTAGTGAGTTCCAAACCTGAGGCCAGAACCCTTTGGAGAATTATACGACTATTTTAAGTTCTACAGAAGGCTTAAAAATAAACCATTCTTCCTTGTTTATGGGTAGAAAAATGAATAAAAATAATGAAATAGAAAATGTTCAAATGTCTCGTTAGTTCTGTGCCCAAACCATTCTTCCTTGTTTATGGGTAAAAAAATTAATAAAAATAATGAAATAGAAAATGTTAAAATGTCTTGTTAGTTCTGCGCCCAAACCATTCTTCCTTGTTTATGGGTAAAAAAATGAATAAAAATAATGAAATAGAAAATGTTAAAATGTCTCGTAAGTTCTGTGCCCAAACCATTCTTCCTTGTTTATGGGTAAAAAAATGAATAAAAATAATGAAATAGAAAATGTTAAAATGTCTCGTAAGTTCTGTGCCCAAACCATTCTTCCTACCATTCTTCCTTTGTTATAGGTAGAAAAGATCAATAAATAAAAAAAATAAGAAAATAAAAAGTTCTGTGCCCAAACCATTCTTCCTTGTTTATGGGTAAAAAAATGAATAAAAATAATGAAATAGAAAATGTTCAAAATGTCTCGTAAGTTCTGTGCCCAAACCATTCTTCCTTGTTTATGGGTAGAAAAAAATTAAAGAAAAATAAATAAGTAAAAATCAAATAAAAAAATAATAAAATATGTCTGGGGCTGACCTTCTCCATGGTGTAGCGCAGGGTGGCGGGCTCCTCCAGCACATGCCTCATGAGCAGCGCCGCCAGATTCTGGAAGCCCCAGAAGCCGGATGCCTCGGTCAGGGAGAGGAGCGTCCGCACCCCCCCCAGGCTGGCGAAGAGGCAGGCGTTCTCCCACACCCGCGTCATGCGCAGGCAGAGGCGCATCAGGGCGTTGAGGGTGTCGGGGTCCACGCCAAGCTTCATGAACCCAACGCACGCCCTGATGAAGAAGAGACAGAAAACGGTTAGATGAAGCGGAGACTTGACAAATAAAATAAGCATGACTACTGCCTAATGATGATGTAGAAATGCTCTCTCTCTCTCTCTCCTCTCCTTTCCTTTACCTATTTTCCCTTCTTTTCCTTTGTTTCCTTTCCTTTCCCTTTCCTTTCCTTTCCTCTCCCTTCCTTTCCTTTTCATTTCCTTTTCTCTCTCTCTCTCTCTCTCTCTCTCTCTCTCTCTCTCTCTCTCTCTCTCTCTCTCTCTCTCCTCACCTGATCATAAACTCCTGGTGTACGTCAGTCAGGCCATCCACAATCACCACCTCCGGGCCGGTCGTCTCGGTCGCCGGGGCGCTCGTTTCCTCCCCATCCTCGCACTCCATCTTCTCGTCCCCGCCGGCCACTGCCACGGCCTTACTCTGCTCCTCTGTGGCCTGGCCCGTGGCACCTCCAGACGCCTCGGCCTCTGCTCCGGCCTTCTTCTCCTCATCTGTCGTGCCTGTTGCTGTGGTTTCCTCGTCAGGGGTTTGGCTTGGTTTATCCTTGCTGGCCGAGGTGCTGGCGTTGGCGAGCTCTTTCTTCTTCTCGGCGATGACTTTGTCCTTTATGGTGATCATGACGGGCCGGCGGTTGCTGGACTCCTCGTTAACCTGAAGATTAGGGTTTGTTGTGTTAATGAAGAATGGTTAGAGGTTAGAGGAAGTAGCTGCAACATGTGGGTATATCCAGTCTGAAAATTTGTCCTTTAGTGCAACATGGGGGTATGCTCAACACCCTCCCCCCAAACTGTGGTGCCAAATTTAGCTTTTTTTGACAAACTGTGTAATGCCTTCATAGTGTATGCATTGTTTATATTTTTTGAGTCATATGAGAAATACAAAGACACAAAAATAAGGTAGTAGTGTTAAATATGGTAAGATGACTCATGTTTTTTTTGTGGAGAATGGACAATTTTCATGAACCAGCCCGAGCACTAGACACATCCAAGGAGTTAATGTTATGGTACCAGGATAGTGTTACTGAGCCGCATCCCTCACCTGCACCATGGAGTGGAACTGGATGGTGTATTTCCTGCGCCCATTGATGATGCGCACGCTTGCCTCGCCGGCCCAGTAGGCGTCGTTGATGGTCTTGTTATTGCTGGCAGAGTAAGCGCACCACTTGAGGGTGCTCATGTCGAACCACTTCCACACATGGTTACATATCTGGGGGGAAAGAATGAGGTGTTGAGTGATCAAGGCTTACTCGATGGATAGATATATTTTGTGTGAGAGGTTTGGACCACTTGAGGGTGCTCATGTCGAACCATTTCCACACATGGTTACATATTTGGGGGGAAAGAATGAGGTGTCGGGTGATCAAGGCTTACTCGATGGATAGATATATTTTGTGTGAGAGGTTTGGACATCTGAAGCTTTGTATTGTATGAGTTGAGATCAAAGCTTTTTAGAGAGCTTGTGTGTCTTTCATACTTTCTTATATACTTTTTCTCACACTCATTTTCTTTCATACATTCTTTCATGTTATCCTTTCATACATTTACTTATGCTTTCCTTTATATACTTTCAAACTTTTCTTTTATACTCTTCTTTCATTCCTACGTACTTTCTTCAATACTTTTCTTCTTCCATTCCTACATACTTTCTTCAATACTTTTCTTCTTCCATTCCTACATACTTTCTTCAATACTTTTCTAACATACTTTCAAGCTTTCTTTCACACTTTCCTATTTTTTCATACATTCGTCATTTCCTTTCCTACTTTTGATACATTCCTCATTTTCTTTCATACTTTTCACACATTCCTCATTTTCTTCCCCACTTTTCATACATTTTCTTTCCTACTTTTCATACATTTTCTTCCCCACTTTTCATACATTTCTGATTTTCTTTATTTCTTTTCATTTAAATCTGTTTCTTGCCCATTTTCCTTCATACTAGTACACCTTCAGACCTTCCTCCACCCACTCAGCCAAAGGAACAGGACTCACCTTATGCACGGCTGCCCTCCTCTTGGTAGCAATGGCCAGCTTCTCATACAGGTCTAGGAGGAGGAGGCCGGGCGACAGCCACTTGGGGGTTCCTGAGCCTTCGGTGGACTCCTTATCCTTGTCCTTGTCCTTGTCCTTGTCCTTATCCTTGTCCTTGGTGTGTGAGGGAGTGGCCTGCGGTGAGGGGATGGCTGGCTGGGGTGCTGGCGTGGGGGTGATGGACGAGGCACTTGCCAGCACGCCCTGAGTCATGATGAAGAGGTCCGTCAGGGTGTGGACCAGCCCGGCCTGCTCCATGGCCTTGGCACACCCGGTCTTCATCTCCTGTTGGTGAAGACAAGATCATTGAGCGAGGACATCGGAGGGTTTTTAATAGCCTTGCAACACCCCAATCGTCTCCCGTATATACCTCACTGTGATTGGCTTGCTCTCTTTCCCTTAACCCGGAAGCAGCGACGGGCCAAATTTTTTGCCATGATATAAACCCCCAAAAAATAGATGATGCATAAACTGATCACAAATCCATTGATATATATATTATGAAATGGTTTGCGTAAGTGATGATTTTTCTCATTATTCTCGCTTAGAGGGACCTTTAAGAAACATGATCCCTGCAGCTACTGGGTTAAGTGAGGACATGGAAGGTTTTTAAATAGCCTAACAACACCCCAATCATCTCCCATATATACCTTACTGTCATTGGCTTGCTCTCTTTCCCTCAATTCTTCTCACATGATCCCATACTTGCCAGAATTGTCCATAAGTACTTGAATTCAATCACTTCCCATTATAATTATTTGACAAGCTCTTAAAGTTCCTTGCAATGTTACTTCCCTTACTATCATTCATCCAAAGTGATTAGTGGGCTTTTTATATATTTAGGTATCTATATTATTCTGTGTGTGTGTGTGTGTGTGTTAATGTACCCTTGTGCTACTTACTCAACTAAAAATATGCATTCCTTTATTCTAGGCATCAGAGCAAAACAAAACTATTGCAATTATTCAGACAATACTCAAACTTAACATCCCTTTCTAGGAACACTATCATCATTCTAGCAGTACTCTTTTCCACAGCCCTTGTACTGCCTCCTCAAACTGAGAGAAAGGGACCGGGAGGGACAGTAAAAAAGTGCTCGATCCATCTGGCTCAGTACTCACCACAGGGCTTCCATGTCTCACCTCAAACAGCAGCGTCACGAGGTGGAGGCGCACGGCAAACTTTGAGGCAAGGAGTGAGGTGCAGAGCAGGTCCACCTTCTCCTGTGTGGACAGACTGTTGATGGTGAAGAGCTGCTCCGCCTGGCTGCTGATCTGTGGTGGGCACGAGGAGGAGGAATTAAAGGGCGGTATCTTAAACTCATCCATTTCCCACATTACCCCTTAGACGGCAGCAGTATTTGAAGAGTAGCTCCCAAAAATGAATGGTCACTCTTTACTTTCATCTTTTTTTAGGAGTTGCTTCCTTTCCTGTAAAATATTGAATAGATAAATAGATAAGTAAATGCTGTACAACCCCTTACCTCGTTGATAAGTGTGGTGAGCATGTGATCCCGCCACTGCACGCCGTTCCTCACAGCGCAGGTGGTGAGCAGCTCGCACACCTTGTACACCATCTGGGGCTGCACGTCCAGCTGGCTCAGGCAACCCTCCAGCACAAACTCGCTGAACAGGTCTGGAACGAGAGGAGGTTTTAGATTAACTATTTCCAAGGACCAAAAAGAAGGTTAATTGATTTCTCGTGTTTTGTTTTCTTTTTTCATGAAGCGACGCAACCAGCCTAGGCCACTCAACATATCATTCTTTCCCTGTAACGTTATGTGAAAACAGTTTGACTATATTATCTAAGCAATTTATCTAAACCAACTGACTGGCTGGCTGATCTAACTAAGCTAATGGTTTGTCAATCTCGCAAGCCTTGGTCACTCCACACATATGCTCATCGTTAGTTAGTTCACGGTACCAACAGCTTCATCAAACTACCATCAGGGTCATTAAACTACATCATCATCATCATCGTTTAACGTCCATTTATTCCCTATGATGGGGCTGGACGGGATATGAGCCTCCTCCACTGTTGCCGGTCCATAGCCATTTCTTCCATGATGTTCGGCATCCTCATATCTTCCTCCACCACCCTTCTCCATGTCCTCCTTGGTCTTCCTGGTGGTCTTCTGCCCTCTACCTCAAAGTTCAGTGCACGTCTCATTAAACTACCCCTGGACATACCCATATTACTAGCTCTTCCTCCCTCGACCATTCCCTCGGCATCAGTTCTAACAATATAAGTCACCCAGACCCCACTCCCTACAAACTGCTTAGTATCTCTCTATACCAACATTAACTAGAGTGGGCAAGAGCCAACACACGTTTCACAAGCTCTCCCTCCCTCAGCCATTCCCTTGAGATCGGTTTGAATAATAATAAACTGCTTAATATCTCTCCATAAAACCAAACTAGCACACATTTTCCAAGCTCTCTCTTCCTTGGGCATTCCTTCAACATCATTTACAACAAGTCTGCCACACCCCATTCAATGAAGCACTCTTAAGGGTCAACAAAACAACACAACTTCCTCTAGCACCATTACCCAAGGCCGACAGAGGATTACAACTCACCAAGTGTCTCTTTGCTGAGCGGTTCGTCGTCCATCTCCTTGAGGGGTGCTGGCGGAGTCTTGGGGGTGCTGCAGCGGAGACTGGTGGAGGCGGCAACTGCGGCTGCGGCTGCGGCTGCGACGGTGCTGCCAACACCTCCACTACCACTGCCACTGCCCCCAGACACTTGTACGTTCTCGCCGAGGGACATGGCAATGGCCTGAAGCATCTGGTCCTCTTCAGTGAGCTCCATGACCCCTGAGCCAACCACCTGTTAGGACACGAGGCAAGGTTGCTTATTAATACCACGGAAACAACTGGTGCTGCATATACATTTTCCTTGATACTCAGAGCCATATAATCAGATGCTTTCGGCTCTCAAATCAAGTATTCCCAAATCAAGACACGTCTCCACCCGAAATTGACCACTCTTTTGGCCACTCTTTACTTTTATTTATTATGGGAGCGGCAAGTAGTGGGCTTTTTTTTTTTGCACTCTTTTTGTTGCCCTTGAGCCATCTCCTTTGTTGTAAAAAAAAAAATAATAAATAAATAAATAAAAAAATATTGGAGATTAGTCAAGTTTTCATGAGTCTTTTCATGTTCACTTAATGTAGAAGGGTCAAACCAGGGTCACAGAACTACACAATGAAATGCCCAAAACGCCTATGAAAACTTGGGCGCAGAAATGTTTAAGAATACCGACCCAACTCTTTTAACCTGGTAGCTGCGGGGATCATGTTTCTTAAAGGGCCCTCTAAGCGAGAAAAATGAGAATAAATCATCACTCACGCAAACCATTTCATAATATATATCAACGCATTTGTGATCAGTTTATGCATCATCTATTTTGGGGGGTTTATATCATGGTAAAAATTTGGCCCGTCGCTGATACACAGTAAAGCCA
Source organism: Eriocheir sinensis (assembly GCF_024679095.1). Classification (NCBI taxonomy): domain Eukaryota; kingdom Metazoa; phylum Arthropoda; class Malacostraca; order Decapoda; family Varunidae; genus Eriocheir; species Eriocheir sinensis. The sequence continues at coordinate 1,296,769 of NC_066532.1, read as the reverse complement.
CAAATTTGGCCCGTCGCTGCTACCAGGTTAAAAGCTGCATTGACTCATCCCCTCACTCCCACCTTCTATACTCACCCCTGTGGCTGGGTCCAGGTTCATGAGGAGGTACTCAGTGGCCTGCTGCAGCGTGTGTGTCTGTGCGATGGCCTCAAGGCACCTCTCTCTGGCGAAACCCATGTCCATCAGGGCTTGGAGGTGCTCAGGGTCTGCAGCTTGTGGCGCCGCCTGTCCGCTGGCGTCCGCTGGTAATGTCACACCCCAATCGGCGGCTGCTGAGGCACTGGTGGTGGCTGTGGTGGTGGTGGCAGGGGTGGTTACTGTGGTGGTGGTGGTGCCTGCTGGCGTGGCAGTAGTCGTGGTGGTGCCAGTGGTGGTTGGTGCCGTGGCGACTGCAGTAGTGGCGGTGCTGGTAGTTGCTGGTGCTGCAGTGGTGGTGGTGGTGGTGGTGGTGCTGGCGGCGATGGTGGTGGTGGTGGTGCTGGTGGTGGTGGCCGTGGTGGTGGTGGTGGTGTTCTCCTTCTCCTTGGCGAGGCGCTCGTTGATGATGGCCTCGCCCTTGATGATGGAGCAGAGGATCACCAGCACGGTCTCTGAGATCCGCACGCCATAAGACTTGAGCGGCTTCTTGTTCCAGAGCTTCATCACGGCTTCAAACGCAGCCTGAGGGAGACAGAAAAAAAGGGTTCAAATACACTGTAAGAAAAAGGAGAGTTTTACATTTTTTTCCTGTGGGAAGTGGAAAAAATGCTTCAAATAACAATGTAAAATAAACAGGTATTTCAATTTTTTTTTCTTGTTACAGAGCTTCATCAGTGCTTTCAAATGCAGCCTGTGGTGGACAGAAAAATAAGCTCCCAATAACCATGTAATAAAAAGGGACATGTCACTTTTCTTCTTTTTCCAGAGCTTTGTCGTGGCTTCAAATGCAGACTTTTATCATCAACCAATTGAACACATAAGAGATTATAGGAAAATCTGACATTAAAAAGACAATGCTGATGATAGATGATAGCAATAGATAAGTCTTTCTACACTATCATAGCTACAAAACAACCACAATGCAAAAAGAATCATTACTCGCTTGGCTATGACAGTTTTGGGTCTGAAACTGATAAATGGCAATGTTCTGAGTGTGACAATCTGGCAATGTTCATCACAACTTCTCATTACTTGTTTGGCTATGACAGTTTTGGGTCTGAAACTGATAAATGGCAATGTTCTGAGTGTGACAATCTGGCAACATTCATCACAACTTCTTCTCTCACCTTCTGAATGTGGATGAGGAACTTAAGTGGACTGAAGGGTTGGTAGCCCGGCTGAGAGGACTTGGCGGGGAGTGAGTTGGGTGAGTCCAGCATGGTGCGGGGGTTGACCAGCCTCTCCAGCAGGAAGAGCCACGTATCCAGGAACTCCCCCGTCCCCTCCGGCAGCTCCCCAGAGTCTAAGCCGTCCTGACCCCCGGCGCTGATGGCCCACTCAAAGGTGTCGAAGAACGCTGGAACAGAAATAAATAAAAATAAATAAACAATAATGATAAAGTACAAAACAAATATAAAAAGTAATAATCTAACTTAAAATTCGTAGACCTAAAAAGTTGACAAATATAAAATAAACATTAATAACAGTAATAATGACAAATTCTAACACTCTCTCCTACTTTCTTTTTAAGGCAGAAAAACAACGATAAGACTAATCCCTGACTGTGTACCTTTTAACATACAAGACTTCTTTCTAGAGCTCTTTTTCACATAACTTACACAGTTTCAAACAAATCATAGGGCAGCAAAAGTATGATGAGACAAATCCTCAACTGAGATCCCTTTAGAATACAAGATTTCTACCTCTGACATTTTGTAGGACAGTAAATTCTCATCACACTCACCTACTCTCTAGAGCTCTTTTTCACATAACTTACACAGATCCAAACAAAGCATAGGGCAGAGAAAGTATAATGAGACAAATCCTCAACTGAGATCCCTTTAGAATACAAGATTTCAACCTCTGAGATCTTGTAGGACAGTAAATTCTTCTCACACTTTCTCCTACTTTCTTTGAGGCAGAAATGGATCAGTGAGAAAAATGGCTCACTCCACTCGACTTCACATCAACACACTCGCCTAGCCCATACCTCTGAGGCCCTGTGAGGAAGCAAAGTACTGCAGCATGAGATGGTATGGCATCTTCTTGTCGTCGAAGAGCATGGGATTGGTGAACCTGACGGAGCAGATGAGGAAGGTCAGGCGGAACTTGGGCACAGGGGAGGCCGGCGGTGGTGTCCAGGAGAGGCCGGCGTAGAGGAGGTGGGCCAGCGCTGAGGCTACGGCCCGTGCTGAGGCTGACGGCGGGGTGATGGGGGCCGCCACCTGCTGCCCTCGGCGCTGACGCAGTGGTGACCCAACGCACAGCTATGGGGGTACACAGAGTGGGTTAAAACAGCACCTCGGCAATAAAATGACACGAGTGATCGATTTTTTTTATGAACTTTAGGTATTTATTGATTTTATGTATTTATGTTCTTTCTGTATTTATTTATGTATTTTTTATTTATTTTGCGGATTTATAAATGCATACTCATTTATGCATATATGCGTGTTTTATGCATTTATGTTTAACACACAGATATATGGGTGTGCAGGCAGCAAAATGATCACACAACTAATGTATTTCTTTGTTTATATACCTCTAATAACATGATCAAGTTCATAAATACCTCTACTACTTCTCTATCATACTTTATCCTAGTTGATCCAGTTATATTTCACATACTAATACGAACAGAATGGATACTTTTCTAACATACTTTTCAGCTTGGACATAATGGTCATAGTTTGTCTACTCACTCTATCAATATTTTTTCATACCACAGCAGTGCCTCAACAACCCTTAACTGTCCAGGGAACTCACCTTCACCAAGAGGCCAAAGAGCTCAGCCAGCGCCTTGCCCAGCCTGGAGGCCGAGGACAGGAGAGGCTTGATCAGCTTCATCTGGTGCTGTGTGGCGGCGGACTGCTGGCGTGTGGGGCTCTCTGCACTGCCGTCCTCACCGAGACCTCCTGTACTGCTCCCGCTGGCGCCCTTCACGTCAGTCTCTGTCACCTCCATGGCCACGGCCTCGCTGCGCCCGCCATCCTCAGTCTGCGAGGGAGAGTAAGCCATTGGTTATTTGTCACTACTATTTTTTCTTGCCCCTGAAACACACTTTGCAGTTTGTATCATTGTCTTCTGGTTTCTTGATTAGCATTTTTTTTTTTTTTTTTTAGGAGTATATTGGAGCCATTTCTATATATTTTTTTATGTATTTGGTTAGTCTCCTTACACACACACACACACACACACACACACACACACATAAATAAATAAAATAATAATAATAAAGTGTTCCCATTTTGATTTTAAATTTAATTACTCAAGTTATTCAAGACAAAATGTACATGTGAAATATCCTTATTTCAGCTGAGCTTCTGACAGCAGTGTAAACCATTGACACTGTCGGAAAAATAATTATACTGGACAAGCTTTGAAATGCAAAAAGTATTTACAGTTTTGACCATTCATGAGGATGTCAAGAATGTAAATAAATATATATAGATACCATTCCACCCCTGTACTCACCCTGAGGTCTGGCGGCAGCAGCTTGTCTGTGTCCTCCTTGCCAAAGAGGCAGCCAGCGGGCAGGGCATCATCAGAGCAAAGGGCCAGCAGCACGGTGGACTCCCAGACCAGGGACGTGTAGAGCTGGGTAAGGCCGGCCAGCACCCTCAGGCCCAGCTCGGTGCCCCACTGGTTGATGGACACCTGCCTAATCTCCGTCTGTCCGGTGCGACACACATGGACTAGCATCATGATATAGGCGTGCACGGCGCTCAGCGTGTGCAGCAGCGGCGTGGCCTGTGGGAAGGCCGTGGCCTCGCCGGGGCTGGGCGCTGAGGCCAACTCCCGCAGCAGCACCGAGCCACCCGGGGATGGCAGGGGCTGGTGCAGGGGAGCCAGGGCCTCCAGCTTCTCATTGAGGCAGTGAAGGCCCCTCTGTAGGACACCACTCTCATGGGCAAGGTTCTGAGGGGAGAAAGTACATCATGAAGACAATATTTTAGCTTAGCATTCATCACTCTATAATACTACATTTTATACATTAATTGAAGTTTAATTGAAGTTCTGTCATGGTGTCTACCTAACCTAACACTCATCAAACATCAACACATGTAACATCCCCAAGCTACCACCCCTCAACACTTCCTTACTAGTATAGACTTGCATACTGAACTCAAGTAACACATCCCCATGACAGTTACCATCCCTTACACCACCACCCCCTTACCAGTATAGACTTGCAGACAGAGGCCACTGACTGACACGCCTGGGACACGGGAAAGTCAATGGGGAGATTAGGCAGGCCCAAGATGCCCAGTAGGGGGACGAGGCCCTTCTGTGTGACGAACTCCTTGCAGTGGTCATCTGTGGAGTTGTTGCTGAGGATGGCGTCGACAAACTTCATGACGTTGAGAACATAGTCAACGAGAGGCACTGGCCGCTTCTCCCCCGGCGTGTTCTCGGACAAGGCCACGTCCTCGCGCTGCCCTGGGGTCACTGAGGGTCCGGCTACACCTCCGTCCCTCTCCTCGTCGTCCTCCTCCTCCTCGTCGCTTGAGTTGTCATTTGTGCTTCTACGGGACCAGAAAGAATGAGTGAGTGAGTTGAAAATAATGAAGTGTTCGATGTAGCGAAAAAGATAGTGTTAGTTATATAGAAAAAATAAATGGTGTTAGTTGTATAGAAAAAAATAAATGAGTTAGTTATAGAGAAGAAAATAAATAGAAGGTGTTAGTTGTAAATAAGAAAATTAATAGAAAGCATTTGTTGTATAGAGAAAAATAAATAAAAAGCATAAGTTGTATAAAAAAAATAAAAATGTTACGCCAATGAAAAAAAAAAATAGGTGTTAGTTATATAGAAGAAAATTAATAGAAAGCATTTGTTGTATAGAGAAAAATAAATAAAAAGCATAAGTTGTATAAAAAAAATAAAAATGTTACTTCAATGAAAAAAAATAGGTGTTAGTTATATAGAAGAAAATTCATAGAAAGCATTTGTTGTATAGAGAAAAATAAATAAAAAGCATAAGTTGTATAAAAAAATTAAAATGTTCCTCCAATGAAAAAAAAAATAGGTGTTAGTTATATAGAAAATTAATAGAAAGCATTTGTTGTATAGAGAAAAATAAATAAAAAGTGCAAGTTGTATATAAAAAAAAAAATGTTACTCCAATATAAAAAAAGAAATACATAAGAAGTGTTAAAGTGTATATACCTGAGATTCTAGTAATGAAGTCCCATCTTACAAGCCATCATTTTTTTCACAGTAAAGGAAGAAGCAGCTCAAGGGGAAAAAAAATGGAGATGCAAAAATTTCTAGACTGGCATGTGATATTTTTTTTTAAAGTTGATTTGAGAATTGATTTGAGAATGAAAGAGAATAATGAGTTCAGTGAGAAAAGTGGATAATTAAAAGAAAATATATATGTACCAAAGGGAAGAAAATGAGTAAAGTGAAGGAAAGGACATTTTGAAGATGGAGAATGATAAATGAGAAAGGACAAAGAAAAGGACAGAGATAGAGTGAATGAGGAAAGGACAAAGAAAAGACAATGAAAAAGGAAAGAAGGGACAAAGAAAACAATGGAAAAGGGAAAGAACAAAGAAAAGACAAAATGAAAAGGGAAAGAACAAAGAAAAGACAGAATGAAAAAGGAAAGAACAAAGAAAAGACAGAATGAAAAGGGAAAGAACAAAGAAAAGACAAAATGAAAAGGGAAAGAACAAAGAAAAGACAGAATGAAAAAGGAAAGAACAAAGAAAAGACAAAATGAAAAGGGAAAGAACAAAGAAAAGACAAAATGAAACAGGAAAGAACAAAGAAAAGACAAAATGAAAAGGGAAAGAACAAAGAAAAGACAAAATGAAACAGGAAAGAACAAAGAAAAGACAAAATGAAACAGGAAAGAACAAAGAAAAGACAAAATGAAAAGGGAAAGAACAAAATGATAAAGGAAAGGAACAAAGAAAAAACAGAATGAAAAAGAAAAAGACAAAGAAAAGATATATAATGGAAAAGATAAAGACAAAGAAAGATAGAAAATGAAAAAGGAAAACGGGGACAAAGAAAACTTAGAGAATGACAAAATAAAAAATAAAAATGAAAAAAAGGAGCGAACGAGACCAACATCCACCGCCACCAACCTGGACACTGGGGCCGGGGAAGCTTCGTGTTTTGGGGGCGTCTTCCAGCAGATGTAGTGAGTGTCGCTCCCCAGCAGGCACACCTCCTCCAGCAGCTGTGAGGGCAGAGGGCAACATTCAGACACTATTCTCAGACACTTAGGGCTCTCTGATGTCAAGACCTACAGCTTTTCACACAGAAGCACAGTAAAACATTGAGGAAAGGAAGATGCTTGAGAGACATAAGGAAATATAGCTTCCCACAAAGTAATATAGAGGTTTGGAACAGACTAAGTGAGGATGTAGTATCGGTGAAGTGTGCAAAACTTTAAGGAAAAGATGGACAAATACAGATACAGAGACGGGACCACACGAGCATAAGCCCAGGCCCTGTAAAACTACAACTAGGTAAATACAACTAGGCAAATACTTGGAATGGGTTAAAGCAGTGGTTCCCAATGTTCCAGAGCTAGCGACCCCCTTCCCTGTATTCTGAAACCTGCTTGACCCTCTGATATCAGTACTTCGTTTTACAGAAATTTTTAACCCCTTGACTGCGGATTTCCTAAAAGAAGATATCACCAAGCTACAGGAATGGAACAAAAGGTGGCTGCTACAATTCAATGAAGAAAAATATAGTCATGCACCTTGGGAGGGGAGATCCAGCATACCAATACCACATGGGAACACTCCACTATCCACCACAGAGGCAGAGAAAGACCTGGGAGTACATGTGACCAGGCTACCAGTGAAAGCCAAATTTGTGCCAATCGCAGTGGACAGGTTAAAAATCATTCTCTCAAGTCATTTCTAGGAGGACTTTGTGGCCCCCCCAGACAATCTTCCTCAACCCCCAAGTTGGGAACCACTGAATTAGAGGAAGAAATTATTCCAGCGAAGTGTGTTCACATCAATCAACTCAAGTCCACTCCACACACATAAATATTACCCTCATCATACCACTCCCTGACCTAACCTGACTTGAGCCAACCCACCCCAACCCACTAGAATCCAACTCATCCCAAACCACTCACCAATCAGCTCAAGTCCACTCCACACACATACACATTACCCTCATCATACCACTCCCTGACCTAACCTGACCCACCCCAACCCAATAGAATCCAACTCATCCCAAACCACTCACCAATCAACTCAAGTCCACTCCACACACATACACATTACCATCATCATACCACTCCCTGACCTAACCTGACCTGAGCCAACCCACTAGAATCCAACTCATCCCAAACCACTCACCAATCAACTCAAGTCCACTCCACACACATACACATTACCCTCATCATACCACTCCCTGACCTGACCTAACTCCCCGACACCTTGCCCACAACCCACCTTGACAATAGCCTTCATAGCCTTGGACTTGAGGCTGGGTTGGTGTCTCATGAGCTCATCCATGGCGTTGCCCAAGTTGGAGGCCGTGTCCCCCATCGGATCAGAGGAGCGCCTTCGCCTCATCGCTATCAGGTAGTCGGGGGAGAGCAGCACCTTGAAGAGTCTCTCGAAGGGCTTGCAGGCCACGAAAGCTGTCAGGCCCCGGGAGTTGAGGCACAGGGCACTGAAGACATTTGGAAGGGAGCCCAGAACCTCCCTTGTGGCTGGGACCTGAAGGAGACAAGAGGGTTGGTCATTAGTAATCTTTGTCTTGGAATATGAGAGAAAGGAAGGGAGAAGGATGACCGATAGGAAAGGAGAGGATAGTGGAACGCAAGTACATTAAACAAAAAAGAATAAGAAAAAGTAGAAGCAGAAGTTAGGGACAGGGAAGGTAGTCTGTTAACAATCTTTGTCTTGGAATATGAGAGAAAGGAAGGGAGAAGGATGACCGATAGGAAAGGAGAGGATAGTGGAACGCAAGTACATTAAACAAAAAAGAATAAGAAAAAGTAGAAGCAGAAGTTAGGGACAGAGAAGGTAGTCTGTTAACAATCTTTGTCTTGGAATATGAGAGAAAGGAAGGGAGAAGGATGACCGATACGAGAGGAGAGCATGGTGGAATGTAAGTACATTAAACAAAAATGGCAAAGAAAAAGTAGAAGCAGAAGTAATGGACAGAAAAGGTAGTTTGTTAAAAATCTTTGTCTTGGAATATGGAAGAAAGAAAGGAAGGGAAGGGATGCCTGCAAGGAGAGGAGAGTTGGCAGCAGTGCAAAGAGTAAAGGTATTTGCAATGAAGGGAACAGAGGAACAAGGAAGAGAGGAAAGTTAGCAGTTATGGAGAATAGGTTACAGGAAAGAAGGGGAAGGAAGGGTGAGGAAGGGAAGAGAGGAGTTAGTATTTATGGAAAAAAATAAAGATACTAGGAATTAATGAAAGGAGAGGAGATGAGGGAGGAAGGGAGGAGACAGATTATGAAAGGAAAAAAAAAGATACTGGGGAATAGAAGATTACACTTTACAATTAACATCATCACACTCACATCCTTGACCAGCAGGGCGTGGAGGACAACATCAGTGAGGCCGTTGTCCTGGAGTGAGGAGAGCAGCGAGGGCTCCCCAAACACATACACGGTGACCACGTCCGTCGCCAGAAGGAAGAGCGACGCGCCGTAGTACTCCGCGTTGCTGATGATATGCTTGAGGGAGGCCGGCAGGGACCCCTCCATCAGGTGCCTCATGCTCTCACTGAACCCGGGCTCCTGAATGGCCTTCTTCAGGAAATTGAGCATGGACTTGATCAGGGCGGCACGCTGGGGGAGACACGAGAGCCCGGTCTTGGCCTCGCTGTAGTCTGGCTGCGCAGATGCCGACGGAACCTCCATGGCAGAAGACGTGCTTGGTTGGGCGGTGTAGGAGGTCTGGGGTGCCTCCTCGGTGGGTGCGGGGGCCGGGGTGGTGTCCATGGGGGAGTGTGTGGCAGCGTCAGGCACTTCTGTGGTATCGGCTGTGTCCAGGGGTTCCTCCGCACCGCCTGAGGGCTGCTGTGTGGCCTCCGTGGGGGCACTCGGTGCGTCGCCCTCGGCTAGCGGTGCCGGGAGATTTATGACGAAGGGCTGCTCTTTTCGGCACTCCTCCACCTCAACCTGAAAGAACGCAGGGAAGGGTTCGTTAGTAGCTTATCATGCACAGGACAAAATGTTTCTGAATATTCTTTTAAAATTCCCTAACACTTTACCCTTTGAGATGCAGTAGTTTCTAAAGTCTTTTATTCCATTCTTTATGCTTCTATTTGCCCTTGACTACTTCTTAACCCGGTAGCAGTGATGGGTCAAATTTTTTCAAAGATATAAACCCCCAAAAATAGATGATGCATAAACTGATCACAGATGCGTTGGTATATATTATGAAATGGTTTGCGTGAGTGATGATTTTTCTCATTTTTCTCGCTTAGAGGGACCGTTAAGAAACATGATCCCGCAGCTCAAGCATCAACAGCATCCTCTCAACCACTTCTCCTTTTGGGGATCATTAGTTTTTGCGGGTATATTTTTTCTCTTTCATTCATGTTTAGTCTTGAATGCTTTCTTCTCTCATGTAAAGAAAATTAATAGATTATAGCACGGCCATCAGCCTTGTCCTCACCTCCAGCCGCTTGGTGAAGGCATTCAGGCCGCCATGGGACTGGAAGGCATGCATGTCAAGATTGGTGATGAGGTCAATCACTCTCACGGCTCGGGTCACAAACTGGAAAGAAAATTAGATAAATTCTGAGTGGCAGCATGACAATCAAGGTCCATATAATTATGTTACGATCTTAAAATATAATACACATGTAGTCCTCAAATAATTAAGTCTCTGCACAGCTAAATCTAAAACTACTAGCAAAGAGGAAGTTCTAGATAGTTTTTGAATCATATGATAACATGGAAAATAATGAGAGCACTTTCAGGTGGAGGCAAGACAAAGGGAGGAGAATTTTTAAGTGGAGGCAAGACAAGACTGCGCCACCTTCATAAACAAACTGCCTAGGTAATTTTTTCTACTACAAGGGAAATTGAAAAGAAAGTCATTTTTGTAATTTATATATCATGGACAGAAAAGCAAAGGCAAATTTAAAAACAGTCACACACAAGAATGACAAAGACAACTCAACCAAAAGGTGCGCTACATGGTAAAAAAAATTGATTTAGACAAAAAATGACAGGTACTTTGTTTACGAGGGTGACGATACATATTAATTGGTTCTCCGTACAGCTAACTCTAAAACTATCAGTAAGGAGGAGGATTTTGATAGTGGAAAATCACACATTGACTGACGTAAGAAAACATGGTAAACAAAATCAGGAGGTAGTGAGCCTTACCGTGATGTGATCCGGCTCCGTCCCTTTCCAGTTGACGACTGAGATGAGAGACTCCATCATGCCACAAGACACGAGCGCCTCCCCCCCAGCCTCATAGCTAGCCAGGTGGTAGAGGAACGAAAAGAGCGCCGTCGCCAGGGGTGCAGGGAAGGGGTTGGGCACCGGCGGGGAGGGTGCGGTGAGGGTGGTGATGCAGGACCTCACCAGCACCGGCAGGAACCCGTGGTAGGATGAGGCACCGGTGACATCTATTATAGTGTTTAGCCTGTGGAAGGAGGGAAGGAAGAACATTAATAAAGGACACTATGATGGGAGGATCTTTACTGTATTTACAAGAGAAAGGAAAAGCAATAACAAAGGAAACTTGGGTAGAGTGAGGTAGTGTTTAGCCTGTGCAAGGAAGGAAGGAAGAATATTAACCCTTTGACTGGATTTCCTACAAGAAGACATCACCAAGCTAAAGGAAAGGAACAAAAAGTAGCTGCTACAATTCAATGAAGAAAAGTGTAAAGTCATGCACCTTGGGAGGGGAAATCCAGCACACCAATACCACATGGGAAACACTCCACTATCCACCACAGAGGCAGAGAAAGACCTGGGAGTGTATGTTACCAGGCTACCAGTGAGGGCCAAATCCATGCCAATTGCAGCGGACAGGTTAATAGGATTCTTAGAAAAAGTTGGAAAGTTTCGTTTAGTCGGCGCAACATCTGTGGTCATATGCCGGAGAGACAGAACGGGAAGGAATTATAGGAGAAGGGAACAGATCCCAGGAGACGGGACACAACCCCCAATTAATACCTAGTATCCATTCACTGCTGGGTATTGGAAAAGCCGCCCAAATATTTCCACTCCGCCCAGGAATCGAACCTGGGCTCTCTCGGTTTTGATAACTCCACAACACACAAGAGAAAGGATTGTTGGATTAGCAGGATTCTCGGAGAGCACCACACCACACAGAGAGGTAGGAACTCACTTTGGGAAGCTGGGCATTCTATCCAGGTGAATAATGGAGGTCAAGGTGCGCAGCGTGGCCGCCTTGATCTCTGTTAGCTTAGTGTCGTTCAGCTCCAGGACCTCCACAAATTCGTCCAGAAGCCCCGAGTACAAGACTGTGTTTGCGTTATCCTGGAACGGAGGAAGGGAGAGCCACGTCACGAACAGAACAAGGACAAAGCTGTGAGGTAAGGTGAGATCATGTCAGAATCTACTCTCATCAAACAGAGCTCAACATGGTAAACAAGCAGCTCATGTCAAATTTGCGCAGTGTATCTTCATCATAGTGAAATGTTAATCTTCTCTCTTAGTCTACGGTTCACTCATACTCATCCTCTCTTCTATTCTACAGTTCACTCAGACTCATCCTCTCTTCTCTTCTATTCTACAGTTCACTCAGACTCATCCTCTCTCTGACTTCTGCAATTACGTGTTAGGGTTTCACTCACCTCTTTCTGTCCACACACAACACTAGAAATCATATCCTTTAGCCTCACACTCAATCTCTCTTGCTATATAAAAAAACACCATAAAGGAGGAGCATCATCATCTTCATCTATAAAACATGACTCACAGAGAACTACCACAGCATTTATCCATAAAACATAAAACATTAAGTAACAAAAAATATCAATAATAATAATCCACCACTTACTGCATCAATGAAATAATGTCATATAAGTAAATTTAAAGAACTGCAATTATATCCATACATTAAAACTTGCTACTGAAAAAAATCCATTAACAGGCAGCAGCTGAAAAATAAGTAAATAGCTTAAACCAGCACTACTTTCACCCATACAAGCAGTAAACAGGCATCAGACCCACCTGGAGGGCGTTGCAATACACCAGCACTGACAAGGCCTGGAGCCGGGCCTGCACACACTGCAGCCGGGTTTCATATGACCCAAAACTATGGGCTAACCTTATGTGAGTAAAAAGGACCATCTGAAACACAACAAAACATCTCGGTCAGTAACCAGGAACATCTAGACTGTGGGTAATGATAATTCAAGATATAGGCACTGTTAATCCTCTAGTGGGCAACATTAATTAACCCCTTGGCTGTGGATTTCGTACGAGAAGACCTCACCAAGCTACAGGAGTGGAACAAAAGTGGCTGCTACAATTCAATGAAGAAAGATGTAAGTCCTGCACCTTGGGAGGGGATATCCAGCACACCAATACCACATGAGAAACACTCCACTATCCACCACAGAGGCAGAGAAAGACATGGGAGTATATGTTAATAGGCTACCAGTGAAGGCCAAATCCGTGCCAATCACAGCAGACGGGTTAACGGAAAAATAAATAAATTAATAAAAAAGCACATCGAGTCCTCTTACCTGTTTATCACTAGGCACTTTGTACACCTGCATCAACTCCTCCATGACCTGGGCTGGTGACTTGTTGATGTTCTGCATGTTGTCGATGTGGATGGTGATGATGGAGCTGTTCCCTCGACAACTGCCCCCACCACCACTGCTGCCTCCGCTGGCCCCATCGCTGTGGTGGGCCTGCTGCTGCTGCTGCTGTGGTTGCTGCTGCTGTGGCTGCTGGTGCTCGCCGTAAAACTCGTAGTGGAGTGTTGTGGCGTTCTCGGGGAAATCCTGAGTGACGAAAAGATAAACTCATAAAACACAAGTGACCTTTTTTTTCCTGGTATGAGGTGAAATGATTAGCACAAACACCATGACTCAAATTAGTGTTTTTTTACTGGAATTAAATTAAATTATATGTACTTACAATTAGTCAGTTTTCTTTGTCAAGCTCTAATGATTAAAATTATCATCATCAATATCCCAAGAGAGATGAATAAACGCCCTTCAACTCACAGTGAGAGGGAGGTTCTGGCAGCACTGTGCAAGGCCGAAGCCATTGTCCTTGCCCCCCCAAGGCTCGGCAAGGTTGATGAGACGGGTCAGCAGGGCCTGTCGGGGCGCCACAGCCAGCCTTGTGATGAAGTTGGATCTGCCGACAAGGGAAGACAAGCATTATTATTTATTATTATTATTTTTTTTTTTTTTTTACAAGGAAGCAGTTCAAGGGCAACAAAAAGAAAGTGTAGAAAAAAAGCCCGCTAACCACAGTTCCTATAAGACGAAGTAAAGAGTAGCCAACACTCCTTCACTGAGCTGGACCTGCCATCTGGTGGCCCTGCTGGAGCCTCTGCCAGAGCCATGCCTGCGGCCAGCTGGGGTCCAGTGAGGCTTAATTGACATTTTTCTGTACCAAACTAGCTAAACAGAGTTGTGATGGTCACTATCATGCTTACACCAAAATATCCGAGTGCTGTACATTATTCATGTTGTATTGAACACTCTTGGCAAAATAAGAGCATTCACTGATATATCCTACAACACTCCATCCCGTGGTTAATAGGAAGGCACCAGTGCGGCCTCTTGGGTAAATATTTCCAAGAAAAGAGAAGTCAAACAAGTCTGGCATGGTGTCATGCTCTTAAAATCTTATAGCAGTGGTGGAAGAAGTGTTGAAAATCCTGCCACTCAACATTCCTCCGGCTGGCACGGCGCTGCCTCAACACGATGCATTCCTCTGTCCCTCCAATCAGAGCACAGGAGGTTGTTTACACTGCTGCCAAACATATCGCACGCTGCCGGCACCAAGTATTATACTTATTTCATATTTCTAATTTAAATCATAATGCACACATCTTTAGCATCTTATAATATTACATTCACTATATGGAACTTTAAAGGAACAAAACAGAGCATGTGACAATTGTTTACGTGGGAAAAAATACATTTAAATTTCCTATTTCTTGCATTTCCCTGTTTCTTGAATACTACTACTAAGTCAAGTGTCTCTATACCGTAGCTATGAGAAAAATGTGATTTCTAAATAATAGCAAAAAACTAGTAAGAAAAATTATTTGGACATACTCCGCGTGAATATTTATTTTGGTAGTTCCACCAGGGCCACCAGGTGGCAGGTAGAGCCCAGTGAAGGACCCAATTTCGGGTGCAGAATTTACGCTACAAAAGACACGGCAACTAAAATCAGGAAGAAAATGACAATAATAGTAAATAAATAATAATAAAGGATAATACAACTGATATCAGGGAAGAAGACTAACTTGTGCCAAAAAGAACAAAACAGCTGATATCAGGGAAGGAAGAATAACTTGTGCTAATGTGGACACAGCAACTGAAATCAGGAAAGCAATAAATTATGCCAAAAAGGACACAGTAACTAAAATCCAGGAGAGCATAACAATAATAACAATACTAAACAAATGACAATAACACTGTGGCTGGAGGCGGATGAGGGAAAACTGATGCAAAGAAGGGAACACACACAACAACTCAGATGGCAGGCTTTTTTTTTCTACTTTCTTTTCGTTGCCCTTGAGTTGCTCCCTGTGCTGTAGATAAATAAATGAGTAAAATAAATCCTGTAGAAAAGACAAGCAAAAGAAGGACACACACACACAACAACTCAAATGGCAGGCTTTTTTTCTACTTTCTTTTCATTGCCAGAGTTGCTCCCTGTGCTGTAGATAAATAAATGAGTAAAATAAATCCTGTAGAAAAGACAAGCAAAAGAAGGACACACACACACAACAACTCAAATGGCAGGCTTTTATTTCTACTTTCTTTTCGTTGCCCTTGAGTTGCTCCCTGTGCTGTAGATAAATAAATAAATAAGTAAATCCTGTAGAAAAGACAAGCAAAAGAAGGACGCACACACACAACAACTCAGATGGCAGGCTTTTTTTTCTACTTTCTTTTCATTGCCAGAGTTGCTCCCTGTGCTGTAGATAAATAAATAAATAAATAAATCCTGTAGAAAAGACAAGCAAAAGAAGGACGCACACACACACAACAACTCAAATGGCAGGCTTTTTTTTCTACTTTCTTTCCATTGCCAGAGTTGCTCCCTGTGCTGTAGATAAATAAATAAATAAATAAATAAATCCTGTAGAAAAGACAAGCAAAAGAAGGACGCACACACACAACAACTCAGATGGCAGGCTTTTTTTTTCTACTTTCTTTTCATTGCCAGAGTTGCTCCCTGTGCTGTAGATAAATAAATAAATAAATCCTGTAGAAAAGACAAGCAAAAGAAGGACGCACACACACAACAACTCAGATGGCAGGCTTTTTTTTCTACTTTCTTTCCATTGCCCTTGAGTTGCTCCCTGTGCTGTAGATAAATAAATAAATAAGTAAATCCTGTAGAAAAGACAAGCAACCCAAACTGAGCTAGGATTGTTTTCATCCACTGCTGGGTAATTACAAAGCTTAGGGTCGAATTGTAAGACATTTCGCCCCCAAAGAACACATATTTGTCGAGGCTTTTGCAGGAGTTGTGCATACATAAGAACCTTCACACACGCTCACACCCTCATTCCATATAAATAAAAATAAATAAAAAATAGTAATAACAATAATGCTAACAAATTTTGACAAAGGAATAAGATCATTAGCTGGTTTTGATGCATTTCCAGGAGTAGTTTTATGACCCTGGTGGTAGTATGACCCTTCTTCTGTACCGTGAACCTAAAGAAACACTCACTAGAACCTGACTGACCCCCTCTTTGACCTTTAGAAATAGCTGATGTGAGAAGCGAAGGTGTCTTATAATGCCGACCTTAATGTATTCCTGTTAACATATTCTGAATAAACTCAAACTGACACTAAGATTTGTATTTGCAGCGCCTGACTCGGGTAGAAAGGCCGATTTTTTATTTATTTATTTATTTATTTTATGTCTACTCCTATAACGCTGGTAGGCTTGCTTGAGGGGCCTGGATGGTATTCGGCCCCAGCCCGTCATGGCACAGGCAAGTGTTTATAGTGGCGCCATCCTCTCTTGGCGCCATCTTCTCGACTGCGCTTAAGAATTAATATACTGTAGGGTGATTACTTTTCTCAGTGAGGCATTAAAGTTATTTCTGTTTTGCTGTTTAATCTGTTTGTGCGTGATCAATGACATTCCACGACAACTTACTCATCAGATCAATACCTCCACGTGAACCCAGACAGCAAATGACTCACACCTCCACCACCTCCTCCTCCTCCTTCCACCCAAATGCTTCCCCCTCCTTCCACCTACATAACACACACCTCCTCCTCCTCCTCCTCCTTCCATCCAGATACTTCCTTCTCCTTCTCCATCCACCCAGATGCCTCCTTCTCCTCCTCCTCCTCCTCCTTCTTCCACCCAGATAATTCCTCCTCCTTCCACATACATAACACACACCTCCTCCTCCTACTTCCATCCAGATACTTCCTTCTTCTCCATCCACCCAGACACCTCCTCCTCCTCCTCCTTCCACCCAGATAAATTCCTTCTCCTTCTCCAGCTACCCAGACACCTCCTCCTCCTCCTCCTTCCACCCAGATACTTCCTTCTCCTCCAGCCACCCAGATGCCTCCTTCTCCTCCTTCCGCCCAAACACCTTCTCCTGCTCCATCCACCCAGACACCTCCTCCTCCTCCTTCCACCCGCATAACACACATCTCCTTCTCCTCCTCCTCCTTCCACCCAGATACTTCCTTCTCCTTCTCCATCCAACCAGACACCTCCTCCTCCTCCTCCTCCTTCCACCCTCATAACACACATCTCCTCCTCCTTCCACCCAAACACCTTCTCTTCCTCCATCCACCCAGACACCTCCTCCTACTCCTTCCGGACACCACACAACTCCTCTTCCTCCTCCTTTTGTGACCCTAATGCATAAATAAGAACCTTCACACACACTCACACCCTCATTCCATGTAAATAAAGAAATAAAATAAATATAGTAATAATAACAATGCTAACAAAATAAAACAAAGGAATAAGATCATTAGCTGGTTTTGATACATTCCCCCTTCCTCGGTAAACAATAAATAAATGACGAGTAGTATATTAAATGATACTGAATCCACCATAAAATCAATGTAAGGTATGATAATAGGTATTTCTCTATTAATACTGTGATGATCTGAAGGAAAGTTGGAAAGTTTCGTCTAGTCGGCGCAACATCTGTGGTCATATGCCAGAGACAGGAGGGGGAAGGAATTATAGAAGGTAACAGATCCCAGGAGACAGGACACAACCCCCAATTAATACCTGGTACCCATTCACTGCTGGGTGGACAGGGGCGTAGGGTATCGGAAAAGCCGCATAAATTTTTCCACTCCACCCGGGAATCGAACCCAGGCTCTCTCGGTTGTGAGCCGAGTGTGCTAACCACTGCACCACAAAGCCCCCCTTGCTTGTTGACTTGCTCCCCTAATCTCCCATGTAAATACTAATACAGCATCTAACCTAACCTAATATCTGGCAAAATATACTCCTTCCCTCCTCCCCTTACACCTCATCCTTGCTTGTTAACTTGCTCCCCTAATCTCCCTTGTAAACACTAATACAGCATCTAACCTAACCTAATATCTGGCAAAATATACTCCTTCCCTCCTCCCCTTACACCTCATCCTTGCTTGTTAACTTGCTCCCCTAATCTCCCATGTAAATACTAATACAGCATCTAAGCTAACCCAACCTAATATCTGGCAAAATATACTCCTTCCCTCCTCCCCTTACACCTCATCCTTGCTTGTTAACTTGCTCCCCTAATCTCCCATGTAAATACTAATACAGCATCTAACCTAACCTAATATCTGGCAAAATATACTCCTTCCCTCCTCCCCTTACACCTCATCCTTGCTTGTTAACTTGCTCCCCTAATCTCCCATGTAAATACTAATACAGCATCTAACCTAACCTAATATCTGGCAAAATATACTCCTTCCCTCCTCCCCTTACACCTCATCCTTGCTTGTTAACTTGCTCCCCTAATCTCCCATGTAAATACTAATACAGCATCTAACCTAACCTAATATCTGGCAAAATATACTCCTTCCCTCCTCCCCTTACACCTCATCCTTGCTTGTTAACTTGCTCCCCTAATCTCCCATGTAAATACTAATACAGCATCTAACCTAACCTAACCTAACCTAATATCTGGCAAAATACACTCCTTCCCTCCTCCCCTTACACCTCATCCTTGCTTGTTAACTTGCTCCCCTAATCTCCCATGTAAATACTAATACAGCATCTAACCTAACCTAACCTAACCTAATATCTGGCAAAATACACTCCTTCCCTCCTCCCCTTACACCTCATCCTTGCTTGTTAACTTGCTCCCCTAATCTACCTTATCTCACCCACACTGACCTTCCATTGTTTCAGGAATGTGTTATCTCAGGGGGGGTGTGGTGACCTCTCAGACAGAAATGGCCTCAAAAATAATAAGCACTGATACCGTCTTGTAATATTTCCGCTCTCTGGAGATGTTCGTTATTTCAGTTGTTTTTATCCTTCTATAATAACTTCTCACTGCCATCTATCATGAGGCAAACCAAAAACTCGTGCATGTATAAAGACACATTTTTTTCTCAGTAATCTTGTTAATTTCATCCATTATGTGCAGTATATAAATTTATTTTGTATTTTTTTTCTAGTTTATCCAAGTGTAACATTTCATTCTATTGTAAAAGGCACATTTTTTCAGTAATCTTGTCAATTTCATCCACTAAGTGCAGTATATATATTTATTTTGTAATTTTTTCTAGTTTATCCAAGTGTAACATTTTAATCTACTGTAAAAGCCACATTTTTTCTCAGTAATCTTGTTAATTTCATCCACTAAGTGCAGTATATATTTTCATTTTGTAATTTTTTTCTAGTTTATCCAAGTGTAACATTTTATTCTACTGTATTAAGGCACATTTTTTCTCAGTAATCTTGTTAATTTCATCCACTAAGTGCAGTATATATTTTCATTTTGTAATTTTTTTCTAGTTTATTCAAGTGTAACATTTTATTCTACTGTATTAAGGCACATTTTTTCAGTAGTCTTGTCAATTTCATCCACTAAGTGCAGCATATATATTTATTTTGTATTTTTTTCTAGTTTATCCAAGTGCAACATTTTATTCTACTGTATTAAGGCACATTTTTTCAGTAATCATGTTAATTTCATCCATTATGTGCAGTATATATTTTCATTTTGTAATTTTTTCTAGTTTATTCAAGTGTAACATTTTATTCTACTGTAAAAGGCACATTTTTTCAGTAATCTTGTTAATTTCATCCACTATGTGCAGTATATATATTTATTTTGTAATTTTTTCTAGTTTATCCAAGTGTAACATTTTAATCTACTGTATAAAGGCACATTTTTTCAGTAGACTTGTTAATTTTATCCATTATGTGCAGTATATATATTTATTTTGTATTTTTTTTCTAGTTTATTCTAGTGTAACATTTTATTCTACTGTATTTTGAGTATTTGGAATATTCTAATTACACTAAGCCTTTTATTTTTCTGTCCCTTTTTCTTCCACCCATCCCTTGCCTTTCCTTCCCTTCTTTCCTTCTCTTCCATTTCCCTTGTTTCTTTCTATCTTCTCTCCCATAAGTCAATTAACATCTATCTATCTATGTATGGGAGAACCCAGGACTTCTGCTGTGGCCATCCCCTAAATGAGTTCCTGGTACCAGAGCAACAGATATGGGGTGATAGATTTGCTTCCCTATGAAACTACAACATCCTTCCTGTACATATTTCCTATCTGAGACTAATGCTGAATACAACTTGCCAAATGCATAGTCCAACCTTTTTTTGGGGTGGTGAGTTCCTGGTACCAGAACAACAGATATGGGGTGATATTTTTTCTTCCCTATGAAACTGCAACATCCTTTCTGTATATCTTTCCTATGAGACTAATTCTGAATACAACTTGCCAAATGCACAGTCCACTCTTTTTTAGGGGGGGAGGGGATCGTCTTCTTAAAGGCAGACACATTAAGACATGATTAAACAGGAGAGGCTCACAAGGAGGTGGACCTACAAAGCGATTCAAAGTGATGGAGGTCACAGGAAGACTACTACGCAATCATCACCCAACACTCAAGACTCACTCACCCACATCCCAATAGACAATAACACCCAAGTCTCACTCACCCACTTCCTTTTGAGCTCCAAACACCCAAGACTCACTCATCCCAAAAAACACAACACCCAGGTCTCACTTCCTTTAAGACACCCAACACCCAAGACTTACTCATCCCTATAAATGCAATAACACCCAAGTCTCACTCACCCACCTCCTTTAGAACACCCAACACCCAAGTCTCACTCATCCCTATAATAAATGACCTCTCTTCTGGCCACTGTAATCTTTTTAGGAGCAGAAAGTAGCGGGCTTTTTTTTTTATTATTGTTTTCTTTTTTTGTGTGCCTTTGAACCGTCTCCTCTACTGTAAAAAAAATAAAAAATAAAAAAATAACACCCAAGCCTCATGCACACAGTCCCTCCTTCCCACCTTTTGCTGAACATGTACAGCAAGTTGAGGACGGCGAGCACGATGGTCATGGAGGTGGAGGAGAGGAGTGTGATGAGGTGCTCCACCGAGGAGTAGAGGTGGCGGGAGAAGGAGTGCTCCACCAGCAGTGTGGTGAAGTGGAGCACCCACACCACCAGCTCCTGAACCTGGTGAGGAAAGGCAGGGTGGAGTTAGTGTGTGTGTGTGTATGTGTGGTGTTGAACTGTTAAAGGGGAAATTACACTGGGCAAATTCTCCGTGGATCTTCAGTCAAACCACGATTTCCGCTGGCGTGATTTTCATTTGTTTCTTGTTATTGCTGCTGCTGATGATGATGGTGAGTAATACTGTCTTCCTTTGGTGAAATCTACGGTAGCTTTGGAAGTTCACAGACACGTCAGAAAACCACGGAAATATGAGAACCACGCCAGCGGAAATCATGGTTTGACTGAAGATCCACAGAAAATTTCCCCAGTGTAAAAGTCCCTTAAGGTTCCTCAACATTTATTTTATTTATTTTTTTCATGGCAGAGGAAGCAGTCGAGGGCAAATGGCAAGAGGGCATATCAGGACACCTCTCCTCCTGATATTGACCTCTCTTTTAGCCACTCCTCTGAACTCTTTTAGTGTGGTGTTGAACTGTTAAGGCTCATCAACTTTTATTCTATTTATTTTTTCATGGCAGAGGAAGCAGTCGAGGGCAAAGGGCAGATCAGGACACCTCTCCTCCCGAAATTGACCTCTTTTGGCCACTCAACTTAATAGGAGCAGTGATTTGCAGGCTTTTTTTTCATTGTTTTCTTTTTTTTTAATGCCCTTGAGCTGTTTCCTTTACCGTAAAAAAAATTAAATAAAATAAAAAAAAAACAGCGAGGGAAAAAAAGTAAGAAAAACTACATCACACCAGAAGAAAAAAATGAGACTATTCAAAAAGATGAAACGGAAACTTACACCGAGTTAACATTCGCAGAAACCAATAGCAAGTTAGCGATAATGTGCTAAGTAGAAATCACGCCTGCTGATCTTTTTATTTCCATAGTGAAGGATGTAAAAAAAATATTATGCCAATGCTGCTCCTGGAAAATGGCCGGTGAGAGTAACTGAGACTACAGCAAAAAAAAAAACAGGACAATTCAAAAAGATTAAACAGAAACTTACACAGAGATCCAGAAACCAAGACATTCACACACTTATACAATGTAGCCCTTCAACTTACATGACTGTGTTCTGGGAGGTCGCACGGCAAGACCCATTTGTCCTCCTCTCCCTTGTCTGTGGCCTCCTCTAGGATGGTATCAAATCTGTAATATAATAGAGATTGGCTGTGAGTATAAAGCCTTAAGACACTTCACAGGTTGTTCAATACTCAACTACTGAGTTTTGAAGTGATTTACCTCATTAATAAGTATGATGATTCCCTTACATATCCTAACCTAGCTTCACTTTCCTCATTAATAACACAACTCCCATTAAAAGATGATAATCCCAACACATACCCTAACCTAACTTTCCCCATTAATAACAAATGAATCCCATGAAGCCAAGATGGATTTCAGCACATTTTTGAAGTCATAAGGATACACTAAAAATGAGCTGATTGTTGGTGTATTTCCTGTTATCCGAGTGCTCTTTAACCCCCTCTGAATTTTGGGGTATAATAGAACCTTTTTTGATTGTAAAGTTTCCAGCTTAACGATAAAAAATAGCCCACTAAGTGTTGCTCCTGCAAATATAGGATAGCTGGAGACTCAACGTTGCCAGATTGTCGTACTCAGCCGCTTATATTTCCCGACTTCCTACCCCAAAACTGTCTTCTGGGCTCCAATAACGAAACTCATTTATTGTTAGCGTTAAAAGAGTTAGATCCTGATGTTTCTTGGTAATAGTTAGGCATCAGAACCCGTTAAATACTATGCTCTGAGTATGGGCTCCAATAACGAAACTCATTTATTGTTAGTGTTAAAAGAGTTAGATCCTGATGTTTCTTGGTAATAGTTAGGCATCAGAACCCGTCAAATACTATGCTCTGAGTACGATAATCTGGCAACGGAAGCTGGAGTGTACCAAGACCAAGGGCACGGTATGGCCCCATCCTCACCTGTCCAGTACATCGATCCAGTGGTAGAGTTCACACTTGCCGTAGCTCCAGGACTCCACACTCCGCAGGATGGGCAGCAGTTCCTCATTGCTGCAGCTTTGGAGCTTTTCTATCAACCAACCACAATCGCCGGGCTGAGGGGAGCAAACAGTGGAGGTGGTGATACACTGGCAACATTGTATACGTATAAAACGTGCAACCTAACATGACCCTTCTCTTCATTCAAAGTCAACAGCATACAGGTTAAATTCCACAGTCCTTTCAGGAACGTATCCATCGCATAAACTGAATATAATAGATATATATGTAAACATTTGACAGCTGACAATGACATCACCACAAGTACTAATAACAGCCAAACCACATTCATTACAGAAACATTTGTACTTACAACTTCTGAGCTGCTTTTCTTCAACTTCGTTCTGTCAATCTTCATCTTGGCACAAGTGCCAGCTTACTCATTCCTTAACCCAAGTTCATTCAGTCTGTGAGGAAGCAAAAGAAGTCTGTATAAGTTTAAAGCCCATTACACAACACGGTACTTAATAATTCACGGTTAAAGTCACACACATTGATTGCTGCACCTCAGAACACTAACACAACCAAACTTTATGAACTACATTTGTCAGTAGTAGGTTAATATATTTTCACACCGACAGACATAAAACTTTAGTGGTGGTGGTGGTGGTTGGCCCTTACATCCCAGCCCTGTTCAGCCCAACATTCCCCAAACATATCTTTTTTCCAGAAGTTTACCATGTGCATGAGGACTAAATACAGGAGATTAATCAAATGTAATGGAGTAATGGAGCCTAAATGAATTGGTGGACACAAGTTTATAGCAAGTCAACACACACACACACACACACACCTGTTACCTCATAATGTTTTTGTCCGCCTCCTTTTAATTCTCCTTAACTTTACTGTCAATGTCTTATTTTTCCTATCCATGTCTGCTCATTAAAGGAACTCTATTTGGGTCTATATATATCATGGTTTTTTTCCCTTGATGCCCTTTCACGACTCAATAATAATAATAATAATAATAATAGTAATGTTTAGCGCCTCAGTCTCCCTCCTCATAATGTTGATGGACCAGCGCCAACACACATAAACAAAACGACTGGTTCCCTTCGTACAGCGTGTAGCCTTATGCAAGACCATGACAAGGGTTGGATAGAGTTCAACATTTATGTCATGCAAGGTTATCATTCTCGGCTGTCTATTTTCAGCTGGTATTGAGTGAAATGAACTTGATAATTAGTGCTGTATGGCTGAGTATTTTTCCAGGCTCCATATTAACCTGGTAGCAGCGACAGGCCAAATTTGTGGCTTTACCGTGTACAAGCGACGGGCCAAATTTTTGCCATGATATAAACCCCAAAAAATAGATGATGCATAAATTGATCACAAATGCATTGATATATATTATGAAATGGTTTGCGTGAGTGATGATTTTTTTCTCATTTTTCTCGCTTAGAGGGGCCTTTGAGAAACATGATCCCCGCAGCTACCGGGATAATCCATATCGCCACCTTTATAAAGAAACTGCCTGCCATTTTTTTACTTTTTAGATAACCGAAACAAGAAGTAAAGCGGTCACATTTCCTAAGTCAACTTGTGATATAGGTGGAAAAGTTAAGGTAGATTTTACAACACTTCACAAAATGGTGCCACTATAAACACTCGCCTGCGCCAGAACGGGCTGGACCGACCATCAGGCCCCACCAGGGAAAAGTCTAACAGTGCAATAGGCTGCGACGTAAAAAAAAATTTAAAAAATTAAAAAAAACGGCCTGAAAAGACAAAGACAGCTCAACCAAAAGGTGCACCACATGAAAATTTAATTAGGCCAAAATTCTAGAAATCACCAAAAAATGTCTTAGGCACAAATGTCTCCCCACCCAAGACAGGGAGGCTGCCGCAAGAGTCACCTGTCGATCACAATTCAATCAACTGTTCTTTCACATGGACACGGTATTCTATTCACCAGAAGTTATGAAAGCACTTGAGCGAATTTATATATTATTTGTAACCTATTCCCACCAAACTAGTGACCCCATGCCACTACATACAGCAACATAAGAGTTGGGAATTATGACTTCTCAAACGTGTCACGCTCTCCTTAACCCAGTAGCTGCGGGGATCATGTTTCTTAAAGGCCCCTCTAAGCGCGAATAATGAGAGAAAATCATCACTCACCCAAACCATTTCATAATATATATCAATGCATTTGAGACCAGTTTATGCATCATCTATTTTGGGGGGTTTATATCATGGCAAAAATTTAGCCCGTCGCTGGTACACGGTAAAGCCACAAATTTGGCCCGTTGCTGCTACCAGGTTAAGACTCAAAGGCAACAGAGAAGATTTATCAGGTTTTCAAAAGTATTTTAAAGTTCATGGTGCAGAGGCCTTCTATAAAGTCATAAAACTGCACATAAAAATCCTAACATTTACCACAAATAAAAATCCTAATAGCTGCGAATCTTTTTCAAGCGGACGCAATGATGTGCCGAGATCATTGGGAAAACAGGCGGTAGTTGAAAAATGAAGCAGTCCAATGATGTAGAATTATGCATATGAAGATGTCTGCTTACTGAAGACCTGTATCATCCTACTTAAAATCTAAACAAAATATGCTCGAGCCAAAATGAGCCAACATACATCTGTCCTAAAACTGCACCAAAATTAACCTACTACCGTATAACAATTTTTTTTTATGGTTTGTTATGGATAAACCTGAAGGGACAACAGGCCATGCTTGACACCCCCTTAACCCATGGAAATTAATTTATTATCATTGAGACCAAGGGAAAAAAATTGATACAGACCCAAAACTGAGTCCCCGCAGTGAGCAGACTCAGATATGGAAAATAAGTCACAGAAAAGTAAGAAGGATAAAAAAAGGGAAGAAAAGCAATCCTTAATGAGTTAACAGGAGGGTGTTTACTTGTGCTTTAAATCTTATATGTCAACAAGAGAATAAATCTCATCTGGAAGTAAATGTGGTGGTGTAAATGAGCTCCGTGCACCTTGGGGTTGACAAACAACAAGTCCCACCAACAGCTGATGTGGGGCTCCATGGTCTCCGTACACAGACAAGGCGCAGCAATTTCAGTAACAATGGTTGTGAAAATTGCCTGCTCCAACAATAACAGGTAGAAAATAGCAGGAAGATCCTGTTTTCTTTGTTCCTTTCTGAAAAGCTAACTTCTAACTGGTTGGTGAGGATGAGACATCCTTGTTGCTGACGAGTGAAAGCAGGTGCCCTCTCATCACTCGAGTGAAGTGATATAGAATAATTTCTACTGTTACACGTTCCCCGAGATTGTAATGATGGGACGCACCGTTGGTTGGTGGGTACATAAGGTATGCAGCTTGTATCATTGATGACAGGGTAGAAATCAATGATGCGGCAACATAATTTTTTGAGGATACGAACCACGATGGATGAATCAGTAATGGATCAGCAAAAAAATTAATGCATATGTTTACATATTCTGTATGAGTAATGTTTCATATTAAAATTATTCATATAATGCTGAGTTAACCAGGAAAACAAGATACCATTTCCTAAAGGAAATAAACCACAAGAAATAAGGAACGGATAACAAACACAAGGTAAACTTTAGGCTTTGTTGCAAGCACAGCACTCTGTCAGGAATGTTTAATGTTGAGTCACAAGCCTGTCAAATTAACTATGAGAGAGCATGGTAACTTTTTTGGGGGGAGATACAAAACGAGAAGTTCTTGCTGTTATTTGAGTATTCTGTGCTAAGAGGGTTAAATCTGTCATGTGCTTGTTGAAATAACTGGCTGCTATAATTCAATGAAGGAAAATGTAAAGTCCTGTACCTTGGGAGGGGAAATCCAGCATACCAATACCACATGGGAAACATTCCACTATCCACCACAGAGGCAGAGACAGACCTGGGAGTATATGTTACCAGGTTACCAGTGAAGGCCAAATCCGTGCCAATCGCAGCAGACAGGTTAACCACGGCCCACATGGTTAGAAAGTGAGCTAACCTGAACAAACAACATAGCCAACATAATTATGCCAGCATCACCAATGTATAAGACAGTGGCGGCTGCAGTCCGGGATCCAGCGGTTGTGTTAGGTTTTATTTAGTTTGTTTAGTGGTCAAGACATGGTTAACTGCCCATGTGACTTTATTTGCTTTTTCTTTACTTCTCTGTTTTGATTCTCATCCTCCCTCTTTACTTGACTCTTTCCCTTCCTTTCTCTTCCTTTCTTTTCCCTCCCTTTCCTTTCCTTCAGCTAACTTCCCTTCCTTTCTTTACCATTGCAAGTAACCATGTGCACCTTCGTATTATTGTTAAAGACCATGTAGTTTTGCCCTTTAACCATAATATGAAGGTGTGTATGGTATGTTGAGTTAATGGAGCTAAACCACACATTTACCTTTCTTTTTCTTATGCATTCGAGTAAATCTTTAGTAGTGAAAATGCTTAGTGTCAAATTACCTGCATAGACGAACAGGTAAATAGCAAACTAACCATTTTTGCCGAGATGAATCACAAGAAAACATGAATGGGCACGAATTATGAGAAAAACTGTACCCTGTGTTTAAGTATATGTTATTAAGAATGTTCAACTGATCCTGTACATGTTAAATCAACAAAGAAAGCAAGATAAAACATTCTGAAGACACAAAACATGAATGGCCACAAATTATAAGAAAAACTTGACCCTATGTTTAAGTATACGTCATCGAGAATGTTTAACTGATCACGTACATGTCAAATCAACAAAGAAAGCAAGATAAAACATTCCGAAGGCACAAAACATAAGAAAAACTGACCTATGTTTAAGTATACGTCATCGAGAATGTTTAACTGATCACGTACATGTCAAGTTAACAAGGAGAGCAAGATAAAACATTCCGAAGGCACAAAACATAAGAAAAACTGACCTATGTTTAAGTATATGTCATCGAGAATGTTTAACTAATCACGTACATGTCAAGTTAACAAGGAGAGCAAGATAAAACATTCCGAAGGCACAAAACATAAGAAAAACTGACCTATGTTTAAGTATACGTCATCGAGAATGTTTAACTGATCACGTACATGTCAAGTTAACAAGAAGAGCAAGATAAAACATTCCGAAGGCACAAAACATAAGAAAAACTGACCTATGTTTAAGTATATGTTATTGAGGATGTTTAACTGATCCTGTACATGTCAAGTTAACAAGGAAGGCAAGATAAAACATTCCGAAGGCACAAAACATAAGAAAAACTGACCTATGTTTAAGTATATGTTATTGAGGAAGTTTAACTAATCCCGTACATGTCAAGTTAACAAGGAAGGCAAGATAAAACATTCCAAAGACACAAAACATGAAAAATCTGAAATAAGTAAGAATTATATAGAAAATTTGGGCGGTTTCCGGAGATTCAAGCGTCAAATTAGTTGTATATATGGTTACTCAATGCAAACACCACCACAGTAACCTATTTTCATCACCAATATCACCACCACCACCTAACTGCCTGATTACACCACCATCACCACCACACAACCTAACACCACCACCAGGACCTTTCCAGAAGCACCATTTCATCACCACTATCACCACACACATTCTCATCACCAAATTCACAGTCACCACCACCAAAATCACCACACATGTACAATTATCACCAAAATCACTCAGTCACCACCACAAATAGGTAAATACATGCATGCCTCACCACCACCCTCACACAGTCATCACCAAATCACCACCACCAGACAACCACAAAGCACCACCACCACCACCCACACAGTCATCACCAAGTCACCACCACCAGACAACCACAAAGCACCACCACCACCATCACCACCAGACAACCACAAAGCACCACCACCCCCTACTCAGTCATCACCAAATCACCACCACCAGACAACCACCATCACCACCCCCCACACAGTCATCACCAAATCACCACCACCACCACCACCACCCCCCACACAGTCATCACCACCTCACCACCACAAAGCACCACCACCACCACCACCATCACCACCCCCCACACACAGTCATCACCAAATCACCACCACCCCGCACAGTCATCACCACCCCGTATCAACACCACCACCACCCCCTTCCTCCTGCATCACCACCACCACCACAATGCACCATCATCACCACCACCACCAGCACCACCACCTTGTTCCTACGTCCTCATCACCACCACCATCACCACCATCCACCCCAATACCAACCTCCCCTTAACCCCACCCCTAAAACCCCTTCCCAAACCCCGCGGAAGCTAAAAACACCCAAAAATAACCCCAAAACACCGGAGAGAGACAGAGACCCCTTGTGTTGGTGACAGGTCGCGGTCTCCTCACCAAGAATTCTTTTCCCCGTGAATTCAGACCCTGGAAGCAGACATTTTCCAGCCCCGTTTCAGCCCCTAGAGCAGCCCCCGTAGCCCCAGCCTCACACAGTCAACTCCACATGTCCGTATAGCGTGTGTGAAGGAGATCTTGACCCTCGAAAGTGTGGCTCCAGAAATACACGGAGGGAAAAACACAGCGACTCTTAAACCTTGGCATCAGATGGCGCTGAGGATCAATGTGGGAGAGACTCGAGCTGCGCACCCCGCGGAATTACGAATTATTACACTAAAATGCTACTGTCGTCCTTATAGTCTTGGTTATATGGTGATTTGAGGTCTATTGGTCTTATTCCAGTATTTGTTCTATGGGTGGAAAGGCTACCCGCGAGATTTCCACTTGTATTAATCTCCATTTATTACGAATTATTGTTTTTATTACACTAAAATGCTTCTACCGTCCTTGTATTCTTGGTTATATGGTGATTTGAGGTCTATTGGTCTTATTCCAGTATTTGTTCTATGGGTGGAAAGGCTACCCGCGAGATTTCCACTTGTATTAATCTCCATTTATTACGAATTATTGTTTTTATTACACTAAAATGCTACTGTCGTCCTTATAGTCTTGGTTATATGGTGATTTGAGGTCTATTAGTCTTATTCCAGTATTTGTTCTATGGGTGGAAAGGCTACCCGCGAGATTTCCACTTGTATTAATCTCCATTTATTACGAATTATTGTTTTTATTACACTAAAATGCTACTGTCGTCCTTATAGTCTTGATTATATGGTGATTTGAGGTCTATTAGTCTTATTCCAGTATTTGTTCTATGGGTGGAAAGGCTACCCGCGAGATTTCCACTTGTATTAAACTCCATTTATTACGAATTATTGTTTTTATTACACTAAAATGCTACTGCCGTCATCATAGTCTTGGTTATATGGTGATTTGAGGTCTATTAGTCTTATTCCAGTATTTGTTCTATGGGTGGAAAGGCTACCCGCGAGATTTCCACTTGTATTAATCTCCATTTATTACGAATTATTGTTTTTATTACACTAAAATGCTACTGCCGTCATCATAGTCTTGGTTATATGGGGATTTGAGGTCTATTGGTCTTATTCCAGTATTTGTTCTATGGGTGGAAAGGCTACCCGCGAGATTTCCACTTGTATTAATCTCCATTTATTACGAATTATTGTTTTTATTACACTAAAATGCTACTGTCGTCCTTATAGTCTTGGTTATATGGTGATTTGAGGTCTATTGGTCTTATTCCAGTATTTGTTCTATGGGTGGAAAGGCTACCCGCGAGATTTCCACTTGTATTAATCTCCATTTATTACTAATTATTGTTTTTATTACACTAAAATGCTACTGCCGTCCTTATAGTCTTGGTTATATGGGGATTTGAGGTCTATTAGTCTTATTCCAGTATTTGTTCTATGGGTGGAAAGGCTGCCCGCGAGATTTCCACTTGTATTAATCTCCATTTATTACGAATTATTGTTTTTATTACACTAAAATGCTACTGCCGTCCTTATAGTCTTGGTTATATGGTGATTTGAGGTCTATTGGTCTTATTCCAGTATTTGTTCTATGGGTGGAAAGGCTACCCGCGAGATTTCCACTTGTATTAATCTCCATTTATTACGAATTATTGCTTTTATTACACTAAAATGCTACTGTCGTCCTTATAGTCTTGGTTATATGGGGATTTGAGGTCTATTGGTCTTATTCCAGTATTTGTTCTATGGGTGGAAAGGCTAACCGCGAGATTTCCACTTGTATTAATCTCCATTTATTACGAATTATTGTTTTTATTACACTAAAATGCTACTGTCGTCCTTGTATTCTGGGTGATATGGTGATTTGAGGTCGATTAGTCTTATTCCAGTATTTGTTCTATGGGTGGAAAGGCTACCCGCGAGATTTCCACTTGTATTAATCTCCATTTATTACGAATTATTACACTAAAATGCTACTGTCGTCCTTATAGTCTTGGTTATATGGTGATTTGAGGTCTATTAGTCTTATTCCAGTATTTGTTCTATGGGTGGAAAGGCTATACTGGGCACCCCGCGAGATTTCCACTAGTATTAAACTCCATTTATTACGAATTATTACACTAAAACACTTGTATCGTCCTTATATTCTGGGTTATATGGTGATTTGTGGTCTATTAGTCTTATTCCAATACTTATTTTATGGGTGGAGAGGCTATGATTATATTAACTGGGCACCCCGCGAAACTTCCAAGGGCTGTCCACTTGTTTTATCTCCATTTATTATGAATTTTTACACTAAAACACTTGTATTGTCCTTATATTCTTAGTTATATGGTGATTTGAGGTCTACAAGTCTTATTCCAATATAACCCACATGATTAGGAATTATGACACTAATTAAACTGCCCCTACTGTCCAATTTATTCCTATTTATATGGTGATTTAAAGTCTATACTAGCTTTATTCCAGCCTACTTATTTTACAGAAGCAATATAGGAAGAGATTATCCCTTTTATTCCTACTTAACTACTTAATCTATACTCCCCTTATAGACATTCGCATGCTTTGATTCATGGCCTACTACAAGTTTTACCTCAATGTTAACTTTGCATAAAGAACCTCAAGAGCAATGTACGTGGGTGGACTCTCTATGTAATCCGCGGAATTTCGAAATATCATAGTTATCCCTCTACATTCCCCCTTTTTGAGATAGACACGAGTTCCTAATAGCCGAAAACCCTTATAGTGTTACAAAATTCACATTAAAGGCCTCGTTATTATCGGTTTTCAGCATAAAGAGAAAGGAAAGGAATGAGAGAAGGAAAGAAAGAGAAGGAAAGGAAAGAAAGAGAAGAAAAGGAAAGAAAGAGAAGAAAAGGAAAGAAAGAGAAGGAAAGGAAAGAAAGAGAAGGAAAGGAAAGAAAGAGAAGGAAATATAAAAAAGAAAGGAAAGGAAAGAAAGAGAAGGAAAGATAAAAATTAAAAAAGAAAGGAAAGGACAGGAAAGGACACTTGCACATTCAACCCAGCCGCTACTTTTCAAAATACAATGATATATCACTAAATCTATTTCCCCCTAGAGATTTATATATGCTCGTAGTTCTAAAAGGCATAAAAGTTACATATCAAAATACTATCATTCATCAGTCATCTCAGTATTATGATGTGAAGCTAAAATCGCATACTCTTTCCCTCTTTCCAACGGGACATGTTACACTCACAAAGTATTTTTACCAGTCATACCGCAAGACAATCTATTTCCAACAGCAAAGCATCGTCATTTATTATTTATCTTCAGTTTTCCATCGGCCGGGAAGTCCACAAATAGAAATGCGGAATAATAGAGTCGACGGTTTAACGAGTCATCCTCCCAGCTTAGGGGAAACTACTGGCTAAAAGTTTTGATATTATCCTTGCTACAAGCTGTTATTATTAGACGAAGCACAAGTTTACACGACAAAAGTTGATAAATACGCGTGATTTGTTCTATTTGCGCTAAATACGTTTATAATGGGCATTTCAGGAGTCCAACATAGACATGCACCCACCAGCTATAAAAGAAAGGGAAGGGAAAGGAAGGAAGGAAGGGAAGGAAGGAAGGGAAGGGAAGGAAGGGAAGGGAAGGGAAGGAAGGAAGGAAGGAAGGAAGGGAAAGGAAAGGAAGGAAGGGAAGGGAAGGGAAGGGAAAGGAAGGAAGGGAAAGGAAAGGAAGGAAGGGAAGGGAAGGGAAAGGAAAGGAAGTGAAAGGAAAGGAAGGAAATATAAGGAAAGATAAAGAAAGGAAAGGAATGAGAGAGAAGGAAAGGAGAGAAAGAAAAGGAAATATAAAGACTGGAAAGGAATGATCGAGATGTTTACGAGAGATCGAGAAGGAAAGGAAAGGAATGAGAGAGAAGGAAAGGAAAGAAAGAGAAGGAAATATAAAGAATGGAAAGGAATGATCGAGATGTTTACGAGAGATCGAGAAGGAAAAGAAATATTCGGTAGTTTCCTCCTTGGACACTATTAAAAGACGAAGCATGCGTTTGAAAGAATAGATCGACTAATGGTTATGCCTGACGTGCCTTCACTGCGCCAAAACCATCAATAATGAGAGTTCCAAACAATTACAAAGCTTACTTTTGTCACACTCTTTATTTGACAAAAGCAACACGTAGCCTACACGTTTATAGGACATGATATTAACTAATGATTATGTATGACGTACGTGTTCTGATTACAAAAAAAGACATAATTAAAGTGAGTTCCAGGCAATTATACCGCCTGGACACACACATACAGCCGTTAGAAAGGAGAATGGAAGTATAAAATTGCTACATAACACTTTATTAATAGACGAATAACATGTTGAAAGGACAAAATAGGCTAATATGGTAATGTCTGGCGTGTTTTACTAGGCTAGAATCACCAAACATGCGTCTTCCAAAGAATTATATTGATTGATAGTTTATTGTTGCAGGTAATTATAACTCATCATTTTGTCACACTTTACTGATAGACGAAGCAAACGATTGAAGGTTTAAATAGACTTATGGCAATGCTTTAAGTTCTCATTACGCTAAAACATCAATACAGTGAAAGTTTTAAGCAATTATACCCCTGGAACACACACACTCAGAGCAGTGAAGAGGAAAATAAGAGGTGATATTCCCTCCTAAACACTTTGTATATAGACGCAACACACATTTGAAGGCTAAAATAGACCGGACGTGTTATGAGTGACTTACGTAAGGGTTGTATTATCAGACATTTCGACGCCGAAGACCACATATTTGACAGGGCTTTCGTAAGAGTTGTGGGCATTTACAGGAGTAGTTGTGTGACCCTGGTGGTAGTGTGACCCTTCCTCTGTAACGTGAACCTACAGAAACACTCATTAGAACCCGACTGACCCCTCTTTGACCTTTAGAAATAGCTGATGTGAGAAGCGAAGGTGTCTTATAATATCGACCTTAAGAATCATCAATGACGCGAGTTCCAGGCAATTCTACCTCCTCAACCCACACACACACGTATACACACGCCTTCCTCCACCTGTCGCCAAGGAAACCCAGAGGAAAAAAGCTAGCCTGCCTGCATGAGCCCCCGTCAACAGCACCTCCATATTCTTACACATCGCCTCCAAGCACACATGTTGACTAGGCTTTCGTAGGCGTTTCATGAAAATCCTATTAATCTCTTTTTTGGCCTTTGGAAATAGTTGATGTAGGAGGTGGAAGGTCTGAGAGAATACCGACTATAAAAAAAATAAAAATAAAAACTTAAAGCCTTTCACTGCACTGCCACGTAATAAGTCGAGTGTTCAATGTGAGGTGGTAATGAAAGCAAGAAATGGTAGTAATAAGTTAGGGAAAATGTACCCTAGAGATGACACAAGATGAAGAATGATGTTGATGTATGGTTATAATGTGCGGCAGAGATGCTGAAAAGTAAGGACAAAATTAGATACGCGAGAAATGTTACAAGATGATGAAATATGTTGTTGTCAGGTGATAATGTAAGCAAGAAATGGTGAAAATTAAGGAAAATGTAAGTTAGAGATGATACAAGGTGATGAACTGTTTTTGTAAGGTGTTAAAAAAAGTATGCAAGAAATGATAAGTGAGGAAAATGTACGATAGGATTAATACAGGATGGTGAAATATATTAAAGAGTGTAATTGAGATGAGAATCCTTCGCGGAGACATGAAAAAGAAGAAAAATATACGAGAGAGCTGGTGAAAAGTAATGAAATATGGACGATAGAGATGATATACGAGATGATGAAGATTGTTAAAAAGTGTAGTTGAGATGAGAGCCCTTCGCGAGACATGAAAAAGAAGAAACTTATACGGCAGAGCTGGTGAAAAGTAATGAAACATGGACGATAGAGATGATATACGAGATGATGAAGATTGTTAAAAAGTGTTGTTGAGATGAGAGCCCTTCGCGTGACATGAAAAAGAAGAAAAATATACGAAAAAGCTGGTGAAAAGTAATGAAAAATAAATGCTGAAGATGATTTAGAATGACGAAACGTGTTAAAAAGTGTAGTTAAGATGAAAAACGTTCCCCAGACAAAAAAAAATATATATATGCAAGAAATTATATGAAAAAAAAGATTAAGGAGGTGCGCCAGATATGATAGATGATAAAAACGTTAAACATGATATGAATAAAACGAAAGAAGAAAAAATGTACCTTATGGCAAATGTTAATACAGGATGAAAAATAATGTGCGCTTGGAGTAATAAAATGAAGGAAAATGCAAGTTGGAGATGACATATTAGCAGGTGGAAAACGTTCGAGAAAATGGAAAAAAAAAAAAAATTGCTTCGCTGAATAAAGGAAAACATGAAAACAAAATAAAAAAAAAGTAATAACCATAATGAAGAGCAAGGGAGACAATACAGTGTGTGTGTGTGTGTGTGTGTGTGTGTGTACCTTCGTATATACGTGGCAATATGCAAATCTACAAGGAAAATTAAGATTGAAGGACATGGAATAAATATCAACTTTAGGCTATCTCCACACACACAGAGAGAGAGAGAGAGAGAGAGAGAGAGAGAGAGAGAGAGAGAGAGAGAGAGAGAGAGAGAGAGAGAATAAATATCAACTCTAGACTATCTCCACACACACACACAGAGAGAGAGAGAGAGAGAGAGAGAGAGAGAGAGAGAGAGAGAGAGAGAGAGAGAGAGACCCATTTTTACCCATCACATGCTCAAAGGTCAATGCGACGGAGATGAGCACCGAGGCCACGCGCACCTATATAGCGTATGCCCTCAACTATACTTTATACAAATTTTAGTTTCCTTTATGATTTTTCTTCTCGTAAACAGTAAGGCTAAAAAAAAAACTTCAAAAAATTCATAATAATGTCTCAACTTTAGAGTCATACTGTCGATAGCCACCTTAATTTTTACTATCTTACAAAACAATAATAATAATAATAATAATAATAATGATAATAATAATGATAATAATAATGATAATAATGATAATAATAATAATAATAATAATAATAATAATAATGATAATAATAATAATAATTAGAAGAAGAAGAAAAAGAAGAAGAAGAAAGAGTAGCTATAAATCAATATCTTTTATACGAGAGTAAGAAATGACGCAACATTACCACCAAAAACAGCTGAGTCGCGTGCGCTTCCAAATTATGCAATAGCAAGCGCCTCGACGCCAACCGGAAGAATGTAAACAATGAAATAATAAAACAAAACCATATGTACCATTATGTGAACCGTCGAAGAGTGACGCAACATGACTGCACCATAAAGCTGCGAGTGGCGGTCGCCTTCAAATGACGCGATGACAAGTGGTATCGACGGAAAGGATGTAAGTAAATGTTATACTAAATGATGAAACAGAACACGACCCCCGGCCATATCATCCTGTGAGCTATCGGAGTGACGCAACATGATTGCAATACACAAAAACAGCTATAAGAAGCGTTTTTCCTAAAGGTCATAACTTTTCAATGGTCTTTTTTTTTGAGAGAGAGAGAGAGAGAGAGAGAGAGAGAGAGCATTAATCCATCTTGCTGCCTTCAGCGTGGAATCCTTCCCGCGACAGGCGGTGCGGCAGGCAACGCGGGGCAACACGCACAATCTTGTCGAGTCCTACGGGCACCGTGTTGGCAGCGGTTGCTAACACACAGGCGCATACATCTTGCCTTGTGTTGAACTGACTGAAACACACTGGCCTAGGCGACACTGTTCGTAGCACGCGACATGTTGCCAAAATGTTGCCTCGGTGAAATTACGTCTTAAACAATGTAGCTATATAGTACGTATCTCCTTGAGAAAAGTTGCATTCAACAAAAATATTGAAAGCCAGGCGAGTCGTATGCAACATGTTGTTGCCTGTGTTGCCTCGGTGGAATTGCGCCTCAGTGACGCAATTAACATGACTGAAAATAAATGAAACGAGGAAAAGACGCGTGGGCTTCCAAATGACGCAACAGTAAGGCGTGTTGATTGGAAGGATGTCAGTGATGAAGTCATGGAACAAAACAACCGAAGGCTACATGTCATTTTGAGAGCTACTTGATAAGAAAATCAATGCGTTCATATCTAAAACGAAGTACATTCCAGAATTAACTGAAAATAGTGCGTGGGAGTGATGAAACATGACAAAATACCTATCATTTGGCGAGTTGAAAAACAGGAAAATAACGCGCATATGTCTATGTACGTGCATAGTCGTACGTGCCTTGAATAACTAAAGCTTGAGAAACATTGCTGCAGTAAGTGATTTTTTTTTTTTTTACAGCAAAGGAGACAGTTCAAGGGCACACAAAAAGCAAACATTAATAAAAAAAAAAAAAAGCCCGCTACTCACTGCTCCTAAAAAAAATCCAGAGAGGTGGCCGAAAGATAGGTCAGTTTCGGGAGGGGAGGTGTCCTGATTAAATAATAATAGGCTACAACATGCTGCCAAAGACCTTTTAGAGCTGTTAGATATGAAGGTAAAGGTAAAGTTGGGGGCACACTCTATAGCTGCGCGTGGCCTCGGTGCTCATCTCCGTCACATCGCCCCTAGAGCATTACCTCGAGATACAGGGCCAGTGTGACATCCGCGTTACCTGTTTACCTCCCCCGGGTTATCACCAGCAGGTACCCATTTAAATAAGAGTAAAAGAAAAGAAATAGGAGACATAATAATGGCTGTGGATGTTCTAAATAAGTCTGTGGAAAGACGTAGTATAGCCATTAGAGAAATTAAAGTGTGTGTGTGTGTGTGTGTGTGTGTGTGTGTGTGTGTGTGTGAAATAAAGCCCGTGGCGGTAAATTACGATGAGAAATATATAATGGATGTAGCTAATAAGTTTGTTAAAGAAAATAGAGCAACATAAGGAGAAATAATGGCTGTGAATGCTCAAAATATACTTGATGTAATAAGTTTGTTAAAGAAAATAAAGCAACATAAGGAGAAATAATGGCTGTGAATGCTCAAAATATACTTGATGTAATAAGTTTGTTAAAGAAAATAAAGCAACATAAGGAGAAATAATGGCTGTGAATGCTCAAAATATACTTGATGTAATAAGTTTGTTAAAGAAAATAAAGCAACATAAGGAGAAATAATGGCTGTGAATGCTCAAAATATACTTGATGTAATAAGTTTGTTAAAGAAAATAGAGCAACATAAGGAGAAATAATGGCTGTGAATGCTCAAAATATACTTGATGTAATAAGTTTGTTAAAGAAAATAGAGAGCAATAATGAGAAATAATGGCTGTGAATGCTCAAAATATACTTGATGTAATAAGTTTGTTAAAGAAAATAAAGCAACATAAGGAGAAATAATGGCTGTGAATGCTCAAAATATACTTGATGTAATAAGTTTGTTAAAGAAAATAGAGCAACATAAGGAGAAATAATGGCTGTGAATGCTCAAAATATACTTGATGTAATAAGTTTGTTAAAGAAAATAAAGCAACATAAGGAGAAATAATGGCTGTGAATGCTCAAAATATACTTGATGTAATAAGTTTGTTAAAGAAAATAAAGCAACATAAGGAGAAATAATGGCTGTGAATGCTCAAAATATACTTGATGTAATAAGTTTGTTAAAGAAAATAAAGCAACATAAGGAGAAATAATGGCTGTGAATGCTCAAAATAAGTATGTGGAAGAAAACAGTAACAATATGAGGAGATTTTATGGCTTTAAGTGCACGAAGCAAGTCTGCAGAGGTAAAAAAAAATGACGATAAAAAAATAATAGATGTCATAATAAAATCTGTGGACGTAAACAAAAACAATAACAAGAGAAATAATGGCGGTGAATGCTCAAAATAAGTATGTGGAAGAAAATAATAACGAGAGGAAATTTTATAACATTAATAAGTGTGCGAAGCAAGTCTGTAGGGGTAAAAAAAAAAGATATATAATATATGTCATAATAAAATCTGTGGGCTGTTGTTGTTGTTGTTGATTTGTCCTCCTAGGGGAGGGCACGGGCCGGCGGGCGTAAACAAAAACAAGAGAAATAATGGCTGTGAATGCTCTAAATAACTCCGTGGAAAGAAATAGTAGCCACACGTGAAACTATATTGTGTGTGTGTGTGTATGAAATGAGTTAGTTTTGTTAATTATGCCTCGAAGCTACCCGGCCGAAACAAAGGAAACAGCGGAGTTGGCCTTGGTGTCCGTGCCCAGCTGGGGGAGACAGAGAGAGAGAGAGAGAGAGAGAGAGAGAGAGAGAGAGAGAGAGAGAGAGAGAGAGAGAGAGAGATAAAAAGTAAGAGGAAGAAAAAAGAGAAAGAAAGAGAAAGAAAATGAGAATGAAAAAAATATATAGAAAGAAAGAAAGAGACAGACAGGAAGAGAAAAAAAAGGAGAGAAAAAGAAATAATGGGAGGAAAAAAGAATGAAATTAGAGAGAGAGAGAGAGAGAGAGAGAGAGAGAGAGAGAGAGAGAGAGAGAGAGAGAGAGAGAGAGAGAGAGAGAGAATAAATGGGGGGTAAAGGAAATGCGAGATCAAACTATATGAGAAAGGAGAGGAGGGGGGGGGGGGTTACCAAGCCAAGGGGGGAGGAGAGGAAGGAAGGGGGTCAATCCATGGGGGAGGAGAGGAAGGGGCGAGAACCAAGCCAAGGGGGTGAGGAAGAGGAGGGGGCACCAAACCACGGGGGTGAGTAGCGGAGGGGGTTGGGGGGGGGGCAAGTACCTATATAAACATAATCACACAGTTTGAATTGAATTGAAATATCTATTGTTGTAAAAAATAACACAAGGGGATGGCTGGTCTTGCAGACAAACCCCTGACTAGGCTTGTTGCAAAAAAAAAAAAAAAATAAATAAATAAATAAATACAAACACAAGATGGGATTTGTTAGTTTTTTTTTTTGTGTGTGTGTGTGTGCCCTTGAGCTGTCTCCTTTGCCGTAAAAAAATAAATAAAAGTTAGCTCATTACAATTTTTCCCCTCAATCACATACGCAGGAGTTGGGGGTCAGGTTTTCTCTGGGTGGTAAAGCTCACCCTATAGGACCCCCGTAGCTATATGGCACATGAGACATAGATTTAGAAGCAAACAGGCAGACGAAGACAGATCGATTGATTGATAGTTTATAATTGCAAGTAAACAAGAAGGGAGAAGGGAGGAGCATGCCATCCCAACCCCCAGGCGGTACAGAGTGTAATTATTCAGCTAAGGATACATGTGTAAGAAGCACCAGGAAACTAAAAAGATACAAGACAGAAACGAATATTTAGATAGATTCATAGATAGGCTTTATAGATTGATGGACAGATAGATAATGAATAGTGTTAGAATGCAATAAATCTTCGCTACCGTAAATAAGCTTAACTGGAGGGAGGGATTATGAGCGTTGCTGTAAGCCTAAAGTTCACAATTCTACCCATAAAAACACGTCTGAAGATGATTGATGATTGATTGATAGTTTGTTGTTGCAAGTTAACAGCAAAGGAGAAGGGAAGAACATGCCATCCCAACCCCCAGGCAGTACACAGTGTGATTATAAGCTAACTGTTAGTGGACTATTAATGCCTGTGAATCATGCGAGTCTGGTTCTGTATTTTTTTATAGCGTTCACGAATAGGTGATAGAACTCGAATCAGCCTCACGGGGTAGTCGCCGGTTTGACAGCCACTCCAGCGATATCTCGATGGTGATTCTGCGTAGGCTAAACACTTATTATATCAGAGGCGTCAATCCCCTTCCTTTCCCTTCGCCCCTATCCTCCCCTTTTTCTTTCCCTTCCCCCATTACCGTTTTCCCCTCTTTTCTCAGTCTCCCTTTTCCCTTCCTTTCAGCTTCCCATCACCGTTTCCCCTCACTTCTCATTCTCATTTTCCCCATTTCTCTTCCCCTCCCTTCCCATGTCCATGTCTCGAGCACAAGGGACTTAAATATCCGAATCTTTGCCCTACACAGGTATCGGGAACGCCATATTCTCGTGCTGAGCGAGGGCCAATCCGCCATAAGACTTCCTAGCTGGCGAGACCCACCTCTGTTACGCACTACGCTACCAAGGTCTATCTTCTTGCTTATAGGCTACCAAAACATTACTCACGTTCGTTTCCTTGATTCGCCGCACCAACAGCAAGCACCTCAAGCACAATCGCACTTAAGTTCTCTCGTAATCTGTGACTTAATTCTCTCCCTCGGCACGGCTCAAGCAACACTGCCTTCCTGACGGGCTGGGGAACCACTGATTCTTCCATGGCTTCGAAGCTCAGCGTGACTATTTCCAGACATTTATTATCTTAGTCAGCAGTTTGAAAAGGTTCTGGCCCCACGGAATATATCACCAATACAAATGCTTTATAAACCAACCAATGCCCATAATTTTGATACGTCTATTTGCACAGATTCAACGTTACTGAAGATGTTTATGTACGATCGCATTTTGACATTATCGCCGCTTTCAACAACCTTGTTCTGAGCGCATTGAAATGATCAGTTTTGGGGGCGCTAAATCTATCATACCAAAACAAATAATACTGTATAAACCAACTAATGGCCGTGATTTTGATATATTTATTCGCACGGAGGTTAAATCAACGTTACTGAAGGTGTTTTTACTATCTCATCTTCTATATTATTGTCGCTTATCAAAATACCTTGTTTCGAACCGTCTCGCCTTAGCTCGAGTCTGTGTTCGAAGCAGATTACGCCGTGGATGAAAGAAAGGGAGGTGAGGAGAGGAGTGGGAAGGAAAGGAGTAAAAAGGAAAGGGTTTGAGAAGGGAAGGAATTAAAGAAGGAAGAGGGAGTTAGAGAGGAGGAGGAAGAAGGATGAAAGAAAAGACTCACAAGGAAAGGAAAGAAGAGAGGGAGAGAAAATTGAGGAAAAAAAGTTAAAGAAAGGAGAATGGAAGAAAAGACTCACAAGGAAAGGAGAGAAGAGAGGAAGAGAAAATTGAGGAAAAAAGTTAGAGAAAGGAGGATGAAAGAAAAGACTCACAAGGAAAGGAGAGAAGAGAGGAAGAGAAAATTGAGGAAAAAAAAGTTAGAGAAAGGATGATGAAAGAAAAGACTCACAAGGAAAGGAGAGAAGAGAGGGAGAGAAAATTGAGGAAAAAAAGTTAGAGAAAGGAGGAGGGAAGAAAAGGCACACAAGGAAAGGAGAGAAGAGAGGAAGAGAAAATTGAAGAAAAAAAGATCACGTTGAAGGTACAGTGATGTGATCGTAATAATTCTTGTTTCACCTACATCCATATTGAAAATTATGTGCATTTCACGTCTTCAGCGGAGTTTAAAAATAATTAGCACAGTCCCTGCCCTGTACCCCCATCATCGCTGCATTCCACTATCAAAAAAAAAAAAAAAAAAACTGAGAAATGTAGCCAATTAGGTCAACAGGTTCTCCTCAAGCCACTGTTTTTTTGTGCTTCATTAAGTATATTTCTTCTGTACTTTTTATTTTTATTTTTTTACAGTAAAGGAAAAAGTTCAAGAGCATTTTTATTTTAAGTCTGGCTGCCTATCTAATATCAGGGCAAAAGTTAACACCCGTCTGGTAATTTAGGTATTGTGTTTGTTCCAGCTTTTTTTAACCCTTATACGGCAGCAGTATTTGAAGAGTAGCTCCCAAAAAATTAATTGTCTCTATATAGTCACTACCAACCTTAGGACCGTAGCATAAATGTACTTACGCCACATAATGGACGTTTAAACTATCGTCTATATATAGATTATACTGCAATCTGGAAGTGTTGTTATATTTCTGCCATACTTAACTGACTGACTGAATTTTGGACTGTCTATGTAGCCTATAGTTCCAATGCTGTCCAAGAGTTAATGTTCTTATTCTACTGTCCTTGTAATCTGTTTTTCTTATCTATGTCTGCTCATAGAGGGGAGGCAGGGTCGATAGCATTTATTTATTTTCCCTTGACTTTATTTTTATTTATACAACAAAAGAGACGGCTCAAGGGC
Organism: Eriocheir sinensis; assembly: GCF_024679095.1. Classification (NCBI taxonomy): domain Eukaryota; kingdom Metazoa; phylum Arthropoda; class Malacostraca; order Decapoda; family Varunidae; genus Eriocheir; species Eriocheir sinensis. The sequence continues at coordinate 1,253,590 of NC_066532.1, read as the reverse complement.
AACAAAAAGAATGCAAACAAAAGAAAAAGCCCACTACTTGCCACTCCCATAATAGACAAAAGTAAAGAGTAGCCAAAAGAGAGGTCAACTTCGGGTGGAGAGGCGTCTTGATACACATAATGCCCTTTCATGGATCTCAGTAATCATAATAGCAATAATAATAATAATAATTTCTCAGTTTTGAAGTAGCATGAGGATCAACAGGAACATTTTCTAATTGGTAGCTCAGATAATAATGAAACTTTAAGTGGGCATAAATATCAAAGAAGACACTTTTGCAGCATTTTATTGAGAAACCGTAACATGATTATAACTATTTAGGAGAGATGCCTTGCCTACAGGTTGTTCAGGGTTAGTCTGCCTCTGTGTCTGGCGGGGGGTGGGCCTCCCTGTACCGCTGCACCGCCTCCTGCAATGCAAAACAAACGCCGTCAGAATGAGTCATAAAAAGGAAGTACAAATTAATACTGGCCCTCTCTTATGGTGGCTCAAACTATCTGTGATTAGTGGGCCTTTTTTCTGTTGTTTTTGCCCTGTAGCTGCTTCTGTTACTGTAAAAAAGTCTAGAAATGTTAAGCCAAGGTAAAATTTTTGTGACTCCCCAAGATAATTTTTACAGACATGCAGCAGCCCCAGTCTTGGCCCCAACACCAAGCCAGCAGAGAAGGCTGACGGTTCACTGTGGGGATCAGAATGAATGTCTCTCCTCCACACAGGTGTGTCTTTCTAGGTATGTGGTGTTTGGATAGACACTTTTGGGTAGTGGTGTGCAGCAGCTGCAGAGAGTAGAGAAGTTTTTATAGTCCATTCACTTTAGCCTGATCCCTGGCTCCTAGCCGGGTAAGTAAGGACGCTGTGAGTTGGCTGGGCGGGCGGGGCATCTGACGTCTGTTGCTCAAAACACTAACCTAGGTTCAGAAAATAGTCGTTTCTTGTGTAACAGATGAGCTAGTAAAGAAACATGAATATTTTCTGAACCTAGGTTAATGTGTTGGGCGACGGATAAGTCCAATGTCTGCCTGCCAGCAGCCAATCAGCAGTGTCCTTATTCACTTGGTTATTGATCCAGCCACTGCTGGGAGGAATCCAGCTCAAGTCAACAGACCAAAGCATCAACAGTTCCCTGGATAAAGTAGTGCAGAGTAGACGCACACACTTTTGCTGTGCAGTGTGTTTTTTTGTGAACCAAACATGTCTGTAAAAGACATCATTCTTGCACCTGCCTATAAACTGAATATTTTTTATTTGTTTTTACTAAAAGGTATTATAGTATACTACAAGCATTGAATTTACATTCATTGAGCAAGTTATGCATGATTACAAGAAAAAGTAAAAATTCATGAATAAAAAGTAAAGAATATCAACCACCCATTAAGTAGTTTCCCCGATTTTGTCCCGTACGGGCACTATAATCAGTTTCATTCCATCTGTCCACTCATGAACGTAGATGTGGCACCTGCACATTTTTAGTTCGTGACTGTGTGAAGATCAGCTATTTGTTTTCAGTGATATATTTGAATGTTTACGTATACAAAGAACCCTCAAGTCCCCTTATGTAAACTGCAAACATACCAATTTGCATTGATAATCTACCATTGAAGCACACGAAAGACAAACTTGTACAAAGCATTATAGTCAAATCATACTCAAATGACCTATGGCCTTTGAAATACCTTTAGTTCATTTCTTTTCAGGTACATAAGATGCCATCTGGTTCTGCAAGTGTCTAAATATAAGGAATTTTGTTAATTTATTGCATGTAATTATAGGCGTTTGAAAAAACATTGATCGCTCGAGTATAATCTTACTATACCGCTGGATACAAGCTTGTCTTTCATGTGCTTGTATGGTAGATTATCGATGCAAATCAGTATGTTTGGGATTTATAAGTTGTTTTTTTTGTCTACATAAACATTCAAATGTATTACTGAAAAAGTAGCTTGCATATCTATCACAACATTTGATTTTCATGTATTCACAAACTAAAAATGTGCAGGTGCAACATATGTCAAAATTCCTGCCTTGTTGATGGACACATGAAATGAAACAGATTATAGTGGATCCTTGACATGAGTTTCAACAAAGAATCCTTGCAACCCATTATCTCAAGAAGGCATTTGATTCAGCATATTACAAAGCACTCTGGGATCTCCTGCGACTCCACAGAATTCCTGCAAGAACTGTTGGCCTATTGATTGGTTTACATTATATGGGACTGAAGTTCACTGGTGTTTGGGGGGCTTGTCCAACTTCTCTCCCATGAATGTAAAAGTGATCCACGGCTGTGTCCTTGTCCCATGACTTTTCAACACTTGTATGGACTGGGTATCAGGTAGAGTTGTGGATCAGTCGTTCTGGAGCATCTGTTGGAATTACTAGGACTTGTTTTGGCCTTTTTTTTTTTACAGTAGAGGAAACAGTTCAAGGGCAAAATAAAAAGGCAACAATAATGAAAAAAAGCCCGCTACTCACTGCTCCTGCATAAGAGTTGCCGAAAGATAGGTCAATTTTGGGAGCAAGGTGTCCTGATGTAGTAATCCTTGCAGAGTCACTGGAGGTCCTGGTGAAGGCTCTCTAGGCACTGCATGAGGAAGCAAAGCCCCTGGGACTCAAGGTTTCCTGGGCCAAGACAGGTCTTTGGAGGCTTGATGGAACAGTACAACAGTCTGTTCATACGTGTGGTGAGGACACTGATATCTTGGTAGCATAGTTCAGAACAATGGTGGGTTTCACCAGAACGTCTTACAGTGGGCTGGCCTGGCCCACAGTGTTAAGGACTTGCTCAGATCAAGTGTATGGCATTGCTGATATCCTGTGTAGAAGGACAAAGATCTGGATCTTCAAGTCGCTTGTGCTGTGTCTTACTCTATGGCTGTGAGACATGGACACTAAATGGGGACTTGGAAAGGCAGATTGATGCCTTTGGTAAGAAATGACTATGCAGAATATTGGATATTGCTGAAATGACTTTGAGTCAAACCAGCAACTACTCTGTGAGACTAATTCAAGGCCAGTTACCAGCCTACTCCATTAACCCCTAAAGGGCGGGGGTGTATGGTGAAAACGATTCTCCCTGTACGGCAATGTTCTGATGTTGTCCTGCCTCACTCCAGCGTTCACAGGAAAGAAGCTCAATAAGTACCCCACACACTTCACAGCACTTGCAGACCCAGAAGACAGGCCAGTGAGCAAACCAATGGTCCCTTGCAGGAATTCTGTGGAGTTGCAGGAGATCCTGGAGTGCCTCACAATGCATTAAATTGAACACCTTGAGATCGACATAGGCTGCAAGCATCCCCTGTCAAAACTCAAGTCAGTGTGCTGCCATCACACAAAGTGTTATTCAAGTAATATCATGTTACTCTTGTGTGTAGCTAATAATGATTCACTCCCTCAGCCTGAAGGAGGTGGAAATGCAATACCTCTCAATTGGTTCTTTAATATGGCTGAGAGGAGAAGTACTACAATATTTCATTAAGATAATTCAAATTATTTTGTATGAAAATGTAGCAGAAAAAAAACATTGGTCACCTAGTTCAATTTCTTTCAGAACAAAGTCATTGTAGGGAAAACTTGGCCACCCCAGCTGGTTCCTGTCACCCATTATCATGCCCAAAGGAAGGTGGGTAAAATTAGGTCTACAGTGGTATGCCGTCCATGCTAATGTTGTAAATGGGTGGAAGTTTGAAGGTAGTTTCGGCAAAAATGAAACCGACTCCGTTAAAACTCACTTATTTACATTATCATGGAAGGCATATGACCGGAAGCCTGATTGTACTTACCTTTCTTTGGGCCTGGCAAATGGGTGGTGAGAAGCAGCTGGAGTGGCCAGGTTTTCCCAACAATGCCTTTGTTTTTAAAGAAATAAAGCAAGGCGAAAAATGCTTTCCTCACTGCTATACTGTCATATAAAATTATTTGAATTATCTTCATGAAATACTGCAGTACTTCCCTCACACCCCTTTTAGAGGACAGCTGAGAGGCGTTGCATTTCCGTCTACTTTACACAGAGGGACTGGGTGGCACAGTGCTGCCCCTGCCAAAATTCCAATTAGAATGTCCCCAATTACATCAAGTAGATTCACAGTGAGTCTTGACTATGTAACTGTCCATGAATGGAGACATTATTTAGTATGGACTCTTCCATAAACTGTTTCCATGAGGAGTCATGTTAAGTCACTGACATGACTGCTTGTGTGCACACTTTGTGGAAGTTTATTGATCATAGCATATATTTGAAATCCAATTTTGATACACTGATCCTTAAAAAGATACAAGGCACAGAATGTAATCAGAATAGCAGCAGCTATGGTACAAACATTCAAAATACATTCAAATAAAACATTCCACCAGGATAAAGAGAAAAAGTAAGAAAATGTCCAGATCTACACCTAATAAATGAAACTAACAAGATACAGTGGAACCTCAGTTCACAAATTTTAATTGGTTCCTGGAGGCCGTTTGTCACCCAAAAGGCTCGTAAACCAAAGCTGTTTTCCCCAGAGGAATCAATGTAAATGGACCCCGGATGATTGCTTACATTTTCACAACAGTACTTTGTGCACAAGTTCATAACACAAAACAAATGAAAATCATTAAATCTAATGCAAAAAGATAAATACAATACTAAACAGATCTATAAAATATAGATGAAAACTGAATTCAATTTCACCGTACCCGCACGGAGGAGAGTTGACGGCGTGAGTGGAAGGTGGTGAGGATGGGAAAGGGAAGAGATGTTATTATTTGTGAGGGGAATCCCCTTCCATAAAACCAATCAGGTAACTGTCTTTCTGGGGTTTCTTCCTTTTCTCTTTTCTGTCCCTTAGCACCACTCCACTCTGCTTGGGACTCACTGGGCCTCTGTCCTACTAAAAATTTGTCCAATGTATTTTTTTTTTGTCTACATTTTAAAATGTTTCTGAAGTGAGACATGGCAATGTCATTGAAAGTGTTTATGCTGCGGCCTGCTACTGCTATATCAGGGTGATGTCGCTCCACAAAACTCTGCACCTCACCCCATGTTGCACAAATTTTGCGGATCAAAGAACTAGGGACATCCTCCCTTCCTTCCTCCTCCTCCGATGACATTTCCTCCAAAATGGCCTCTTGCTGATGCTTCTGAAGTTGTTCCATTTCTTCCACGCTGAGCTCATTTTTGTGCCCTTCTAGTAACTCCTCCACGTCTTCTCTGTTAACTTCCAAGCCCATGTCTTTACCTAGAGACACAATATCATCGATAACAACAAAATCCTTAGTGTCAGAGCCTGCAACACAATCCGACCACAATATCCTCCAGGCCGAATTCACGGACCTGTAAGTCACTTGCTGCCAGGCTTTGTCAATGAGCATTAAGCAATGAAGAATATTAAAATGATGTTTCCAGACGTCCCTGAGTGTTAATTCTGTGTCAAAGGTTACCTCAAAACACCTTTGAAAAAGTGCTTTGGTGTAAAGCTTCTTAAAGTTTGAAATGACCTGCTGATCCAAGGGCTGGATTAGAGGAGCAGTGTAAGGAGGCAGGAACTTCACTGTGATGAAATCTAACTCCTCCACCCACTCATCCACCAAGCCTGGAGGGTGAGCAGGTGCATCATCCATCACCAGGAGGCACTTCAGCGGCAAACTGTTGTCTTGCAAGTATTTCTTCACACTTGGGGCAAAGACTTCATGGACCCACTCCATAAAAAATTGCCTAGTTACCCGAGCCTTACAATTAGCTCTCCACATAACAGGCAATTTACTTCTTATCACATTGTTTTTCTTAAACACCCTCGGATTATCCGAGTGGTACACAAGTAATGGCTTGACCTTGAAGTCCCCACTTGCGTTTCCACACAGCAAAAGAGTCAGTCTGTCCTTCATTGGCTGGTGTCCTGGCAATGCTTCCTCCTCTTGGGTGATGTGTGTCCTCTTTGGCATTCTTTTCCAGAACAGACCAGTTTCATTGCAATTAAACACTTGCTGGGGAAGAAATCCCTCAGCAACTCTTTGGTTCGCACTCACGGCCTCCCCGTGCCTGGCCTCACTAAGTCTGCCACTTCTTTTCTTAAAATTGTTAAACCAGCTTCTGCTAGCTTTGAAAACATCAGTATCAGCACTTGTACCAGGGCATTTTTTTACCAGGTCATCATGCAGTTGCCTTGCTTGTTCACAAATGATGGCCTCAGTAACACTCTCACCAGCTAACAGTTTTTTATTTATCCAAATCAGCAGCATTTTCTCCACTTCTTCAATCGTCTGTGATCTTTTACTAAGAACTGTCACTCCTCTTGCAACATTGGCTCCCTTGAACGTCTCTTTATTTTTTAGAATGGTACAGATTGTTGATTTTGCCATGCCAAACTGAGCAGCAAGATCAGCAAGACGAACGCCATTTTCATGTTTGGCAATGATTTCTTTCTTCACCTCTACCATGATTCTGTTCTTTTTTCTTTTCACTTTGCTGCGATCACTATCCTTCTTTGGCCCCATGGTGTCTTATTTCCCGAGGTTCCACTGTTTACTGAAAAATTAAACTTCTGAAGCAAAATAACCGACTCAAAATAATAACAATAAATAAAATGAAAAGTAAGGTAGTAAGGATATACTAGCACACTTAAAAAAATTAAGCATAGGCCTAACACAAAACACAAATGTCCTCATAAATGGAGAGTCACATAGCCACCAAGACTGTTCATCAACTCAGCGACTGATTCATTTGGTGTGAACGCCAGACAGATCCAATCCATCACTCACCTCAATCTTCTTCTTGACCTCCTCATTCTGCTTCTTCAGGTCTTTGAGGGCCTGGAGGAGAACCTGCAGGGCCGGCGTGTCACTGGTCTGCACCCGCACGTGGATCTTCTTCTCCATGGGGTGGGGGACGGTGTAGCCACAGAACTCCACCGCCGGGCTGCCGAGGATGAGGGGATTTTTTTTTTTTTTTTTTTTTTTACCAGTAGAGGAAAAAGTTCAAGAAAAAGGAAACTGTAATGAAAAAAAAGCCCGCCATATTTGTAAACATTAACCCAGTAGCAGCGACGGGCCAAATATGTGCCATGATATAACCCCCCCAAAATAGATGATACATAAACTGATCACAAATGCTTTGATATATATTATGAAATGGTTTGTGTGAGGGGTGATTTTTTCTCATTTTTCTTGCTTGGAGGGACCATTATGAAACATGATCTCCGCTGCTACCGGGTTAAGGCGGCCCAGCACATATAATCGACACAGCTTTCGAAGGTGTTTTGGGCCTTTACTGGGGTGGCTTTATGACCTTACCAGTAGTCTGACAAGCGATGGCAGATTATCGAACCCATGACATCGTATTTTCTGGTTTCTGACTCATGACCATCACAAACACCAATGATTACTGATTTTAATGATATCTATGATCAAATCTCGTTATAGGGGTGGGGATGACAGTTTCTGGTTGGAAGTCGGCAAATATAAGAGGCTGAGTACAACAATCTGGTAACGTTGAGTCTGACCCTTCTTCTGTACCATGAACCTGAAATACCACTCATAAGAGCCCGACTGATCTTCCTTTTGGGCTTTGGAAATAGTAGTTGATGTGAGTCTCTTCCCACTTGACTGTTACTGATATTGCTCTTTGAGTCTTGAAAGTTAAGATTACATGGTTTTCTGTGTCATGAGTTAACTAAAAGGAATGAGAAGAGATTTGGGTGGGAGGAGCTCTATGTTGTATCTACTTGATTGTTGTTAATATTACCCCTTGATGGTCTGGACGTGTAAAGAGAGCAGGGAAGGATACAGTGCTGGGAGTTTGGAGAGATTAGAGGTAGAAGGAAGGACACCAATTGGTAGACCTAGGAAAATGTGGAGAAGGTGTATACAGGAAGACTTGGCATTGATGGGATTGGACGAGCATCAGGCAGGAGACAGAGTAGAATGGAGGAGAGCCATAAAACGTCCAACTGCTCAGGAAGAGTGAAAACGGACGGTAAATGAAATGATGATGATAATTACTCCTTGAGCTTAGGGAGTTAAGATTACATGGCTCATTATTACACAGTGCAAGAGACAACTAAAAGGGACAAAGAGAGATTTACCTAGGTTATTTTTAACTTCAACCAGAATGCTAATCATGATCATTAAGCTTTTTTTGACTCCACTTTGTCTGCAGGAAACAGCCACTGATCATAATGATAATAACTATTGTCTTCTCGATTTTTCATGTTATGTCTCATCAGCAGGACTTCAGCTGCAGCCATTCTACAAAACCTGATGCTGCCCAACAACGTTTATTCAAGAGTTCATATGCATTTGGCACCACCCACAAAAACTGACCTCATTTCTGGACTGCAAGGCTTCCGTACCACAGTAAGGATAGACGAAGAAGAGTGAGCAGAATGTAAATAAAGACCCAGTGTGTCTGTCACAGGATAGAGAGAGGACATAATAAGCCTTGGGAGGGGATATCCAGCATACCAATACCACATGGGAAACACTCCACTATCCACTACAGAGGCAGAGAAAGACCTGGGAGTTTATGTTACCAGGCTACCGGTGAAAGCCATATCTGCTCAAATCGCAGCGGACGGGCTAAGAACCATCAAATTCTTGGGTAAAGTTCTTTGAGGCACCTCACTCAGATCCTCAGAATCCTTAAAGCCAACTTACTTGACAGTTTACTTAACTTGGCATCCAGCCTTGTGTAGACCAAAGATCTGTACTACTGTTTCAGGAGTCAAGAATTTATTTTTAACCATAATAGCTGGTACAGATTGAAAGCAACATTGCATCATTGCTTTCAGTTTTTGCAATGAACTGGTGTCCTCTTTCTTGATCTCGTTTTTCATAACAGACCACAAGTTTTCCACTGGATTAAGATCAGGACTGTTGGCAGGCCAGTCCTTGATATTGTCCAGAGCACAATTTTCAAGCCACTCTTTTACTTGTTTGCTTGTGTGGCAGGGAGCCCCATCCTGGACAAAATATTCTGCCTTACACTTGTAGCACTCCTCTAAATTGTCATACAATAGTTCTAAGTACCGCTCACTGTTCACAGACTTTCCCTTTTAAAAACCCTAAATTGCCAACGCCATGATAAGAAAATGCTCCCGAAACCATAACTGAGTCTGGGTGTTTTACAGTTTTCACAGAATGTTTTGAGTCATATCTCTGATCCTTTTGGCTTACACACTTTAGCAAACTGTGCTCCTGATACACTGAAACACTCTCACCACTCCACAGTATGGTGCGTGTGTTCTCTGAGGGCCACTGAATGAATTTCTTGGCAAAACAGTCTCTCTGATATGTGACGTGGAGTGAGCAGCGGTGTTGTAGCTGCAGTTTGTGAAGAGACCAAGGTCTTTTTTACAATAATGAGACACCGTCCAAACAGATACATTATCCAGTAAAACTGGATTATCTTCTTTTAGTTCACGTGCTGTACTTGTAGGCCTGATGCTCAAGTCACGTTTCAGTGCAGTCAGTGTTTTTTGACACACTTTTTTGGGCCAACCAGACCAGGTAAGTGACTCGGTGTCTTATCATCACTTGCGGCACGGCAACGCTGGAGCCATCGTTCAACAGTACGCTGAGCCACACCAGTCTCTTTCACTACAGCACTTGCACTACACCCGGCCTTATACAAGGCATAAATGCGACTGATTTGGTCTTAAGATAGATGTGGCTTACACTCCATTGCCCAGTGAGCTAACACAAGATCCAGAAAATATCACTCAGATTCTGAAAAATCCTGCCAGGACAGACACATTGGACAATGGCCTCCACGCACCCCACAGTAATCATTGACAGTTGAGTGTACCACGTGTGACACCTAAAGTGAGTTAGTAAGTAGCTAGGTTAGTAATTTTTAAAATTCTGCTCCCTCCTGATAGACAGAAAGGATGTAATGAGTTTGATCATACATTGCCTCGCCACACCATAGCAGGCCAGCTCAATGGGATGTACAAAGACACTTCTCCAATGAATTCCAATCTTCTTTTGGCTACTCTATCAATCATTTATGGCAGCAGCACCAGTGGGCAGTTCCTTCTTTTCCCTGTGGTGTCCAGCCTTTCATCACACTAACAACCACAAGCATGCCCTGCACTCACTTCTGCATGATGACGTGCTTGAGGGCGTTCCCCAGCGTGTGGTCCTCATCGTTGATCACAAAGGTGCGGTTGTAGTCGTCCTGGCTCGGCCCTGTCACCTGCAAGCAGCCAAGCAGGTTGAAGTAAAAGAGAGAAAACTAATGACCAACCAAACCTAACGTATCACTTCCAAAATAGTAAATAGATTGAGTAAAATGAAAATAGGTAAAAATACATAGCCTCTGTCCCTCCTTGCAGCTCTTGATTGGATTGTCACAGAAACACAAGCATCAAGAATTAGGGCGTGATTCTCTAAACGCTGTATTAGTCTTTACTTTTTTTTTTTACAACAAAGGAGGCAGGCAGCTCAAGGGCACAAAAAAAAGAAAACAATAATAAAAAAAGGCCGCTACTCGCTGCTCCACAGGGTGATGGGTGTAAAACTAGACAAGCACCGACTGTAGTTTAGTTGCCTCTCGCCCGCCAGGATAGCAATGGTCCCCCCCCCGGCACTCACCCACTCCAGCTTGTTGCTTGCGGCGCTCTCCGTGACGGTGGGCACGCGGAAGCCATCGGGACCCACGGGCATGGCGGCGGCCTACTCACTCGCCTCACACCGACACGACACGCACGCCTCGACGACCCCTCCCGCCACACACACACTTCTGCTTTCTCGTCTCTTCCTCAACACTCCCTCGTTCTCTTCCTCAACACTCCCTCGTCCTCTTCTCTTCCTCAGCACTCCCTCGTCCTCTTCTCTTCCTCAACACTCCCTCGTCCTCTTCTCTTCCTCAACACTCCCTCGTCCTCTTCTCTTCCTCAACACTCCCTCGTCCTCTTCTCTTCCTCAACACTCCCTCGCCCTCTTCTCAGCTGCTCTTCTCTATAGCTCTTCTTCCTCCGCTGCCTCCCCGCCGCGTGCCAGTGTTTACATCAAGGAGGTAGAATTGGTGGATACGACATCAGTGAATCCGCCTGAGTTATCATTTTTACGGCCAAGTGTCAGGTGTTGTCAGGCCAGGCTCCCTCTTAATGGGCTCGGCCAGGCCCGGGAATCACCCATCTTTTGGCCGTAAATTTGACAGTTCGTCGGCTTCACCTCAATGAAAGGGATTAGCGGGCCGTGTCGACTCCACCAATTCTACCTCCATGGCGTTCAACGTTGCCAGATTGTCGTACTCACTGCATCGTTTTTTATCTGTTTCTGACCAACTATTGCCAAGAAACACCACTGATTAACCGTTTTAACGATAACTCTATATGAAATCAGTTAAAGGGGTGGAGGAGACAGTTTGAGGGTTGGAAATCGGCAAATATAGGAGCCTGCCACGATCATCTGGCAACGTTGCTGGCACTGCGGCGCTGCACGAGGGAAGGTCTGCGCCTCGGGACGGTTTTCTTGGTTGAGTGATTGATTGATAGTTTATTGTTGCAGGTAAACAACAAGGGAGAAGGGAGGAACATGCCATCCCAACCCCCAGGCAGGACAGTGTGATTATACAACTATTAATACATGTGTAGGGAGCACCATGAAACTAAAAAGATACAATGGTAGGAAGGAAAGCACAACAAGGGAGGGGGCGGTACCTCCCCCTGGACAATAAGACAAAAAAATGTGGGGACGGAGAACATTGCCCAAGCACTAGATGGGAATGAATACAGAGATAAAGTAAATACTAGTCCTTAAAGTAAAACACTGCAGAGATCACAGCCTTGTATAGCACGGCAGTAGTTCAGGCTGCCACACACGGCATCACCACCGTGGGGCAAACTGAGGGTGTTCTTTGAGGATAGCAGGGCGGACATCATGGTTCAGGAGCCAACAAATTGTCTGGGGCAGATCAAGGCAGTCCCGTGGCTTAAACTTAGCAATGAGAGGGCATTCCATGACATAGTGATGCAGTGTGTGGCCCCTCGGCCTGGCACAGAGCGTGCAGCAGACACCAGAGGGGAGTATTTTCTTACATCACACTCTGTACTGCCTGGGGGTTGGGATGGCATGCTCCTCCCTTCTCCTTTGTTGTTTTACTTGCAACAATAAACTATCAATCAATCAATCATGATGACTTTATTCACTTACTCACTTACATATACTTATATTTTTCATCTTGATTGCTTTATTTTACTATCAACTACTACTACTACTACTATTATTATTATTATTATTATTATTATTATTATTATTATTATCATTATTATTATTATTACTATTATTATTATTATTATTAGCTATTATTATCTTTAGCCTATTCTTCTTCTTCTTCTTCTTCTTCTTCTTATTCTTATTCTTATTATTATTATTATTATTATTATTATTATTACTAACATCATTTACAAATCAATATCGACTGCCACTTCATCTTTTAATATTTGCAAAAAAGTAGAAAGGCAAACTCTTAATGGCCGTTTCATTCATTATTTTTGACATTTCGCTCAGCAGCATAGACCATGTGACCACCTTTAGGGTCTGTGTGGTCTGAATATCTATGTAAATCTCTCTCTCTCTCTCTCTCTCTCTCTCTCTCTCTCTCTCTCTCTCTCTCTCTCTCTCTCTCTCTCTCTCTCTCTCTCTCTCTCTCTCTCTCTCTCTCTCAGGTAATCTTGGCTGCATTAAACATTCTCAGGTGTTCGTCATCAGGTGTCTCTCTCTCTCTCCCTCCCTCCCTCCCCCCTTTCCTCCTTTTCCCCTCCTCCTCCTCCTCCTTCCTTTCCTACCCCTCTCCCTCCCCTTCCCTTCCCCTCTCTCTCCCCTTCCCATCACTCCTTTTCCCCTCCTCTTCCCTCCTTCCTTCCTTCCCTGTCTTCCTCTTTCGTCTCCCTCCCTTTCCTTCCCTTCCCTTTCTCTCTCTTCCATTCCCTACCTTCCCTCCCTTCTCTCCCTTCCCTTCCCTGTCTTCCTCTTTGCTCTCCCTTCCCTTCCTCCCCTTCCCTCCTTTCTCCTCTCCCTTCCTTCCCTCCCTCACCCTCCACCTGTTTACATATCATTACAAAAAATATATTAATGAAACGAAATACCTTCAACTTTCTTCCTTTTAAATCCACGTTCTTTCTCTTTATTCACGTTCCTCTTCCTACTAAATTCACTTTCTTCCTTCCTCACTCCATTCCTTCCTTCCTTATTTTTCTTTCTCCTTTAAAAGTCATCATCGTCATCATCATTCACCATCCCCGTCATCATAGCCTTTTATCCTGCTGTTCCTTCCCTTTCCTTCTTTCCTCCTCTTCCTCCATTCCCTTTCTCTTTTCTTCGTTTCTCTTCTTTTCAATCACTTTCTTTCCTTTTCTCCGTTTCTTCCCTTCTTCCCTCACCCCTTCCTCTTCCCTTCCTATTTCTTTCCTTTCCTCCTCCTCCTCTTCCTCCATTCCCTTTCTCTTTTCTTCGTTTCTCTTCTTTTCAATCAATTTCTTTCCTTTTCTCCGTTTCTTCCCTTCTTCCCTCACCCCTTCCTCTTCCCTTCCTATTTCTTTCCTTTCCTCCTCCTCCTCTTCCTCCATTCCCTTTCTCTTTTCTTCCTTTCTCTTCTTTTCAATCAATTTCCTTCCTCTCCTCCGTTTCTTCCCTTCTTCCCTCACCCCTTCCTCTTCCTCTTCCCTTCCTATTTCTTTCCTTTCCTCCTCCTCCTCTTCCTCCATTCCCTTTCTCTTTTCTTCCTTTCTCTTCTTTTCAATCAATTTCTTTCCTTTTCTCCGTTTCTTCCCTTCTTCCCTCACCCCTTCCTCTTCCTCTTCCCTTCCTATTTCTTTCCTTTCCTCCTCCTCCTCTTCCTCCATTCCCTTTCTCTTTTCTTCCTTTCTCTTCTTTTCAATCAATTTCTTTCCTTTTCTCCGTTTCTTCCCTTCTTCCCTCACCCCTTCCTCTTCCCTTCCTATTTCTTTCCTTTCCTCCTCCTCCTCTTCCTCCATTCCCTTTCTCTTTTCTTCCTTTCTCTTCTTTTCAATCAATTTCTTTCCTTTTCTCCGTTTCTTCCCTTCTAACAGCAAACACCTGACAGATAATTAAGTGTGGAGTACATTGGGAAAGGAATTTGTGTTGCAATGGACTATAAAAAAAAAAAAAATAGTAATGACTGAAGAAGATGATGATGATGATGATGATATTTTTTGGGGGGGTTGGGCAGCAATAGTTTTTTTTGTCTATAGGTGAAAGTGATTAATCATGTTGATATTTTTTTTTCTCCTCCTCCTCCTCCTCCTCCTCCTCCTCCTCCTCCTCCTCCTCCCTCTTCTATTTTCTCTTTCATTCATCCTCTTAATTTTTCTTTTTTTCACGACATATAAAATCGCATTCACACACACACACACACACACACACACACACACACACACACACACACACACACACACACACACACACACACACACACACACTCCACCTCATACACAAACAAACACACACACATACATACATACATTTAGTACAGTACACAATAAAAGCTCACACACACACACACACACACACACACACACACACACACACACACACACACACACACACACACACACACACACGAGTTCAACATCCTTCTACGCCCCGACTAAACTTCTTCCGTTAACTTCGCGACTTTTGCCCCTCCTCCTCCTCCTCCTCCTCCTCCTCCTCCTCCTTCACCTCCATGCCCTTCCTTAACCAACACCTACACGCATAGTTCATAGTCCATACAGTTATAGTTCAACGTCTACTACTACTACTACTATTACTACTTGTTGTTATGCTATAGTGCAATGAACTTCCTGCATGTTTTCTGTTTCTCTCTGTCTTTCTCTTTCCTCTTTCTTTCTTCTCCTCTTTTTCCTTCTTCCCTTCTCCTGTTCCTCCTTTCCTTCCTTTCCTCTTTCCTACTTCTCTTCACATTTCTCCTCCTCCTCTTCTCTTTATGTTTTCCTTCCCCTTTTCTTCCTTCTTCCCTTTCCCTTTCTTCTATTCTTCCTTTTTCTCGTTTTCCTTCTCCTCCGCCTCTTCCTTCTTCCCTTCCCCTTCTGTTCTTCCCTCCTTCCTCACCCCCCCCCACATATACACACTCTCTCTATCCTCCTCCTCTTCGCCCATAAGGAAGAGTAAGGAAAGAGAATGGAAGAGGAAGAGGAGGAGGGAAGGGCGTGAAAGAGGAAAATTATAAGAGGAAAGTCGGCAATGGATTCAAAACTTTTCCTTAATTGGAGTTGTCTATCGTATTGGCACTCACTCACCACATGACTGCCAGGCCTGTTCCACTCATCCACCACTCTGTTAGTATTGGCACTCACTCACCACATGACTGCCAGGCCTGTTCCACTCATCCACCACTCTGTTAGTATTGGCACTCACTCACCACATGACTGCCAGGCCTGTTCCACTCATCCACCACTCTGTTAGTATTGGCACTCACCACATGACTGCCAGGCCTGTTCCACTCACCCACCACTCTGTTAGTATTGGCACTCACTCACCACATGACTGCCAGGCCTGTTCCACTCATCCACCACTCTGTTAGCATTGGCACTCATTCACCACATGACTGCCAGGCCTGTTCCACTCATCCACCACTCTGTTAGTATTGGCACTCATTCACCACATGACTGCCAGGCCTGTTCCACTCATCCACCACTCTGTTAGTATTGGCACTCATTCACCACATGACTGCCAGGCCTGTTCCACTCACCCACCACTCTGTTAGTATTGGCACTCATTCACCACATGACTGCCAGACCTGTTCCACTCATCCACCACTCTGTTAGTATTGGCACTCACTCACCACATGACTGCCAGGCCTGTTCCACTCACCCACCACTCTGTTAGTATTGGCACTCACTCACCAGATGACTGCCAGGCCTGTTCCACTCATCCACCACTCTGTTAGTATTGGCACTCATTCACCACATGACTGCCAGGCCTGTTACACTCATCCACCACTCTGTTAGTATTGGCACTCACTCACCACATGACTGCCAGGCCTGTTCCACTCATCCACCACTCTGTTAGGATTGGCACTCATTCACCACATGACTGCCAGGCCTGTTCCACTCATCCACCACTCTGTTAGTATTGGCACTCACTCACCACATGACTGCCAGGCCTGTTCCACTCATCCACCACTCTGTTAGTATTGGCACTCACTCACCACATGACTGCCAGGCCTGTTCCACTCATCCACCACTCTGTTCGTATTGGCACTCACTCACCACATGACTGCCAGGCCTGTTCCACTCATCCACCACTCTGTTAGTATTGGCACTCACTCACCACATGACTGCCAGGCCTGTTCCACTCATCCACCACTCTGTTAGTATTGGCACTCCCTCACCACATGACTGCCAGGCCTGTTCCACTCATCCACCACTCTGTTAGTATTGGCACTCACTCACCACATGACTGCCAGGCCTGTTCCACTCACCCACCACTCTGTTAGTATTGGCACTCACTCACCGCATGACTGCCAGGCCTGTTCCACTCACCCACCACTCTGTTAGTATTGGCACTCACTCACCACATGACTGCCAGGCCTGTTCCACTCACCCACCACTCTGTTAGTATTGGCACTCACTCACCGCATGACTGCCAGGCCTGTTCCACTCACCCACCACTCTGTTAGTAATCCAATTCTTGCCTTTGTTCTTATGAAATTTGAATATATCTAACTTCAACCTATTGCAACGTGTTCTAACTTGTTTTTTGTTTACTATCAGAACCTTATAGATTTACACCTTTTTTTCCCATTTATAAAGATCTGTCGAGGGAATGAACACACACACACACACACACACACACACACACACACACACACACACACACACACACATACACACACACGAAGTCAAGCTGTGTTTAAGCATGGAAAGGTTTATGGAGGAGGAGGAGGAGGAGAAAACATGGAAATGCAGGCAACAGAAAGTCTATTGGCTCATTACGAGGTTGCCCGCTTTGGTGATTTAATCTGCTCGTCAGCCACTTGGGGCCTGGGGAGCAGATGAAAGCACCTCGACATTGAGGAGCAGATGAAAGCACCTCGACATTGGGGAGTAGATGAAAGCAACTCGATATTCAGTTTACTCCCGACGCAGCGAAGTGACGGTCGATTTTATATTTGAAGGAGTTGATGGTATTCGCATTTACTACTCCTGAGGGAAGATTGTTCCAGTGGCGGATGACTCGGTTTGAAAAGAAACTCCTTCCGATGTCTGTGTTACATCGACTCGACTGAATGGGTAAACCGTTATTTCTAGTTCTTGGGTTGGTTTGCAGTTCAAAGAATTTGGAGTAATCGACGTTATTGAATTTTTCAGATACTTGAAGACTTGAATCATATCCCCTCGTAGGCGTCTTTTCCCCAATGTAAAGAGATTGAGTCGCTCGAGTCGTTCCTCGCACGGGTGAGCCCTTAAGGTTGGTATCATCTTCTTGGCGCGTCGTTGAATCCTTTCCAGTAAATTAATGTCCTTTCTGTAATTAGGAGACCAGAACTGTACTGCATACTCGACGTCTATACTTTCATCCCTAATCCTTCTCCTCCTCCTCCTCCTCCTCCGCAGTGAAGGAGGAGGAGGAGGAGGAAGAGGAGGAGGAGGAAAATTAGTTGTACAGAACCGCAACATAACGTTATGGAGTGTGTGCGTGTGTGTGTGTGTGTGTGTGTGTGTTTGTGTGTGTGAGAGAGAGAGAGAGAGAGAGAGAGAGAGAGAGAGTGAGGGGGGGGAGGGAGGGTTCCACGTAGTACCTTCCCCTCTCCTCCTCCTCCTCCTCCTCCTAAATTTGTCACCTAAATATAGTTTGAACCACCTGCTTGAACTCTCCTCCTCCTCCTCCTCCTCCTCCTCCTCTCTTCTTTTGGCTTTATCCTTTCCTCTCCTCTTCTTCCCCTTTTCTTCTCCTTTCTTCTCTTCTTTGTCTTCCCCTTCTTCTTCGTTATGTCCTCCTTCCCTTCCTTCCTCCTCCTCCTCCTCCTCTTCTCCTCTTCCTCCTATTCATTCCCTTCTCTTTTTCCTCCTTTCCTTCTTCTCCTTCTCTTCCTCTCTCTTCTTCCTCCATTCCTTCCCTTCTCTTCTATTTTCCTCTTCTTTCTTCCCTTCATTTCCTTCCTCCTTCCCTTGTCTTCTCTTCCCTTCTTCTGATCTTCCTCCTTCCCTTCCCTTCCCTCCTCTTCCTTCCCCTTTCTCTTTAATCTTCCTTTCATTCCTCTTCCATTCTTCCTCCTCCTTTCCTTCCTTCCCCTTCTTCTCTTCCCTTCCCTTCCCTTCCTCTTCTTCTTCTTCTTCTTCCTCCCTTTGCCTTCTTTTATCCTCTCATTTCTTCCTCTTCCTCCTCTTCTTCCCTTCCTCTTTCTTCTGTGTCACCCATTGTTCTTCTTCTTCTTCTTCTTCTTCTTCTTTTATT
>NC_066532.1:1212691-1230191 GCF_024679095.1 Eriocheir sinensis | reverse complement strand
TCTATTTGTCCGTCTGTCTGTCCGTCTGTTTGTCCGCCTGTCTGTCCGTCTATTTGTCCGTCTGTTTGTCCGTCTGTTTGTCCGTCTATCCGTCCGTCTGTCTGTCCGTCTGTTTATCCGTCTGTCTGTCCGTCTGTCCGTCCGTCTCTCTGTCCGTCTGTCTGTCCGTCTGTTTGTCCGTCTGTCTGTCCGTCTGTCTGTCCGTCTGTTTGTCCGTCTGTCTGTCCGTCTGTTTGTCCGTCTGTCTGTCCGTCTGTCTGTCCGTCTCTCTGTCCGTCTGTCTGTCCGTCTGTCTGTCCGTCTGTTTGTCCGTCTGTCTGTCCGTCTGTTTGTCCGTCTGAGATGTTGGATAACCGACATTAACAAGGCTAGTAAGGTATTAATAATAAGTGACCAGTACAAGCAATATGGCTGGTAGTCACTAATAATAATCAATAATACATACGCATTTGCGGGTACAGTCGGGTTACTCCTTCCGGTCGGCCCTGGTGGTAACGGCCCCGGTGGTAACGTCAGTGTGTACAACGTCGTGTTTCCTCTCTTACCACTACCCTGCTACCAGCGTTGCCAAATTATCGTACTCAAAACATCGCATTTATCACTTCCAGGGCCCAAAACTTTCGTACCCACACGGATAACGAAATTCTAGTTAAAGTTATCGATAAAAGCATAACTTGTTGTTTGTCTGCGATGGCTGTGACTCAGAAACCGGAAAATACGATGTGCTGAGTGGCTGAGTACGATAACCTGGTAACGCTGCCTGCTACTGTCCCTTTCTCCTTGCTCAGCCCTGCACCAGAGGGGCCCCCAGGAGGCGTCCCGAGTCGGCATTTCACTCATCTCGCCGCTGTCTCGACACTTTGCCCGTGAACATCCGGCGACACTACCGCCTCGCCCCACCGCTTCGCTCGACTACCCCGCCATAATTCATATAATCCCCACAAACATATCTACCATGTTCATCTATCAATCGCCGCGGAGCCGGAAGAGCAGCTACAGTCTGTCCGTCTGTCTGACTGTCTCTGTCCGTCTGTCTGTCTGTCTGCAGCACAAGTGTACATTCCATTTTAATCACGGTCTGGCACGCAAATACACACGTTTCTAAAAGCTCAATCACCCGCACACATTTCTAAGCTGTGGAAACGGAGGAGGAGGAGGAGGAGGAGGAGGAGGAGGAGGAGGAGAAGGAAGGTGTTAACAGCCACAGCCGCAGTCGTTCACCCCTTTACATACCTTCTCTTCTCTTCTCTTCTTTTCTCTTCTTTTATCTCAACTTTTCTTTTACCTCACTTCTTCTCTATTCCCTTCTCATCTTTCTCCTTTTCTCTTTCCTCCCCTCTCTTCTCTTCTCTTCTCTTCTCTCTCTACTCTTCTTTTATCTCAGTTCATCTCATTTATTTCCTTCTCATCTTTCTCCTCTTCTCTTCTTTCGCTTCCTCTCCTTCTCTCTTCTCTCTCCTTTTCTCTTCTTATTTCCTCTTCTCTTCTCTTCTCTTCTCTTATCTCACTTCATCTCATTTATTCCCTTCTCGTCTTTTTCTTCTTCTCTTCTCTTCTCTCTCTTCCTCTCCTTTTCTCTTCTCTAATTTTCTCTTCTCTTCTCTTCTCTTTTCTTTTATCTCGCTTCCTCTCATTTATTCCCTTCTCATCTTTTTCTTCTTCTCTTCCTCTCCTTTTCTCTTCTCTTCTCTTCAGTCTCCTCCCCTTTTATCTGAGGAAGAGAAAGACTGATAGATAGATAGATAAAAAGATAGATAGATAGATTGATAGACAGTTAATTCTCTAATCTGATCATTATTTGTGGTAGTCATTCTTTCTTCTTATTAAAACAATCACAGCATCTTCACAGCATCCCATCTCATCTCCTCTTCATCTTAACCACCACAGCATCTACTCCCATCTCTTCTTAACCACCACAGCCTCCTTCCCATCTCCCTCTCTATCTCCCAGCATCTAACATCTTTGACACAGCATCCAATATTATCGTCACAGCAACACACAGTAAGGTAAGACACACCACAGAATCTTCGCAGCATCCGTTCCCATCTCATCTCTTTATCTCAGCCCTTCACAGCATCCATGTTTCATTTCCCTCTTCATCTCACAGCATCTAACATCTTTGACACAGCATCCAATATTATCGTCACAGCAACACACAGTAAGGTAAGACACACCACAGAATCTTCACAGCATCCGTTCCCATCTCATCTCTTTATCTCAGCCCTTCACAGCATCCATGATTCATCTCCCTCTTTATCTCGTAGCATCCGCCAACCTTCCTTTAAGAGAAGAGAGAAGAGAAAAGAGAAGGGGAGAGTAGAGAAGAGAAAAGAAGAGAAGAAGGGAAGAAGGAAAGAGGAAAGTACAGAATCTCAGAGGAAAGTAACCAACCAAAGCCAGGTGTTTAAAGGTTAATTAGAAGAGAGGTAAGGTGAGGGGATTATTGTTATTGATGTTGTTGTTGTTGTTGGTAGTAGTAGTAGTAGTAGTAGTAGTAGTAGTAGCTTTTTTCCTTTTTGTTGTCAAGTTAATGAAAAAAAATCCTCTTTACTTTCTCTTATTTCTTCCTGTCATCTCATTTCATCTATTTTTTTTTTTATCTCGTCTCCTCTCCTCTCCTTTTTTCTCTTCTCTTCTTTCCTCTCTTCTGTCCTGTCTTCCCTCACTTCCCCTCTCCCCTCCTCCCCTCCTTTCCTCTCCCTTTCCAACAAGCATGCAGTGCCCTAGAGGGAGTATTGGTATTCAGTAATCGTATTCGAACACAATGGACAACCGTGCTTGGGAGTATTCGTATTCGTGTTGGAATAAAATTATTGATAGAAACCAAAGTATTCTCATTCGTACTGGAATACAAGGGAAAAGTATCCGTATCCTGCGAATAATCTGACGAATACTTCAAAATTTATTATCCGAAACAACAGCCGCTGCTCCTTACAACTCCAGCCTCCCGGGCGGACGCGTTATGGTCGTGTACAGTACGGGTTCATGAGCTCATTGTACTGTTGCATAACTTTAGAACAGTGCTGTGCCCAGTCACGTCAAGAAGGTATTTTCCAACCAAAAGAAGTATTCATATTTGTATTCGAATTAAAACCAGTTCAGTGTACGAGTATTCGTGTTCGTACGAATTTAAAGTATTTGTTCTCGTATTCGAATACACAACTCTTGTATTCACTCCATCCCTGACACACACACACACACACACACACAATGGCAGGACACACGGCTGGTACAACACACACACACACACACACACAACACAGGGGCAAGATAACACGGGAGGAACGACCTGTAATCAACGACATTAACCACCTGTCCCTCCCCCGCCCCCCCCTAACCCCCCTCCCCCCCCATCACCACCTTTCCCACCGTCATGTCGTCAAGATAATTTTTTCTCTCCCTTGGGTTTATGTTTTTTTCTTTTTTTTCTTTATTGTTTTCGTTTTGGGGGGGATTTTTGGTTAATTTGTTTTTTTCTGATTGTTTTTTCTTTTTCAGTTTGTGTTTGTTTGTGTTGCTCTAAGTTTGTTTTGTCTTGGTCGTGTTTGGTTTGGTCCGGTTTGATGTGGATGGTGTTTGGTTTGAAGATGAAGAACAATGAGTCACAAAAGAAGAGGAAGGAGGAGGAGGAGGAGGAGGAGGGGGAGAAGGAGGAGGAGGAGGAGGAGGAGGAGGAGGAGAACCATGACGAAAAAATAAGAAGAGAAAGAAAAAAGAACAATACAAAATTGACTGATTGATAGGAAGAAGAAGAAGAAGAAGAAGAAGAAGAAGGAGGAGGAAGAGGAGGAGGAGGAGGAGGAGGAGGAGGAGGAGAACCATGACGAAAAAAATAAGAAGAGAAAGAAAAAAGAACAACACAGAACTGACTGACTGATAGGAAGAAGAAGAAGAACAAGAACAAGAACAACAAGAACAAGAACAAGACTAACAAACCGATTAACTAACACGAACAACAACAAACAAACAAACAAACTAACTAACTAACATAACCAATTTACAACATAACTCTTTCCTTCGTTCACTTCCCCCGTACAAACCCACTAACCTTCCCGTCTCCTTCAACTTCAACTTCCCATCAATCTCAACCCCAATCACTCAATCACTCACTATTCACTATGTCAATCTATATGTCTATCTCTGTCTGTCTTTCTATCTTCAACTGTCCCAAGCTCTGCGCCTCCCCACCTACGCCCTCTTGCGCTAACCATCCTTCTGTGCTAAACCTCGTCAACCTCACATTAGGTACACTAAACCCCACGTTCTCATAAGCCCAGAATATCCCGTAACCCTTTCCCCGCTAGGCAGTTCCTCAATCCACCTCTCTTTCTAATCCTCTCAACCTCACTCACGGCTCTTCTTAACCCTCTCAACCTCACCCAGGGCTCCTAAACCTCACACTAGTTACACTAAACCCCACGTCCTCATAAGCCCAGAATATCCCTTAACCCCTTCCCCGCTAGGCAGTTCCTCAATCCACCTCTCTTTCTAACCCTCTCAACCTCACTCACGGCTCTTCTTAACCCTCTCAACCTCACCCAGGCCTCCTAAACCTCACACTAGCTACCCCAAACTCATGACTACGCTTCCATGGTCTTCACAAGCTCGGAAAAACTCACAACCCACTCCGTTTGACACTCCTACAACATACCTCTCTTTTTCAACCCTTTCAACCTCACCCACGGCTTCTCAACCTCAATAACGACGCGCCAAACCCACGTCTATCCTTTCATGGTTCTCACAGGCCCAGAAAGTCGTTTGGCATCGCGTTCCTCCCGGGAGAAAACGGTGCCGAGTGAAGGTTTGTGACCGGCCCCATATCCTCCAGTTCGGGGCTCACACACCCACATTGGATTAGACTTTCGTGGAGGTTGGTGTGGGTGTGTCCATGGGTAGTTTTATGAGCCTAGTGATAGTTTGACAAGGCTTCTGTACCGTGAACGTAAAGAAACAGAGCCGAAAGCGTCTGACAGTACGGGCCTTAGATACTTTCACGGTTGGTAAGGCTTTCGTAGAGTTTGTATCAGTTGTTCTATGTAGTTTTATAAGCCTAGTGACAGTTTGACAAGGCTTCTGTACCGTGAACGTAAAGAAACACTCATGGGAACCCGACTAATTCTCTTTGAGGCCTTTGGGAATGATTGTTTTTAGAGCCGAAAGCTACCGAGAGAATACGAGTCTTAACACACACATACTTCATCCGGTTTTGTTACGCGCTGTGGGCCTGTCCGTGGATAGATTGATGAGCCTAGTGATAGTTTGACAATCTTCTGGGCTGTGAACGTGAACCAACACTCGTGGGAACCCGCCTAGACCCCTTTGCGGCCCTTGGAAATCGGTGATGTCAGCGCCGAAAGCGACCGGGAAGTCATGTGTGTCGGGTCGTTGACTGACACACTCGCGGGGGGCGGCGGCCGAGCGGGGAAGGCGAGAGGCGGGAACCGTGGCTTTTGACCCGCGAATCTCTTCCTTCCTTCCCTTCTTACAAGCTTACGGGACTTCCTAGCTTGTTCCTATGCATTCCTATATGATCTTTGGTACTTGTAGAGGTTGTATGAGTGGTCTGTGTGTCTGTTCGTCTGTCTGAGTGCCTCGTTTTGACCAGCGAATCCCTTCCTTCCTTACAAGCTTACGGGACTTCCTAGCTTGTTCCTATGCATTCCTATATAATCTTTGGTACTTGTAGAGGTTGTAGAAGTGGTTTGTGTGTCTGTTCGTCTGTCTAAGTGCCTCGTTTTGACCAGCGAATCCCTTCTTTCCTTCCTTACAAGCTTGCGGGACTTCCTAGCTTGTTCCTATGCATTCCTATATGATTTTTAGTATTTATAGAGGTTGTAGGGGTGGTCTGTCTGTCTGTGCGTGTGTCTGAGTGCCTGTCTGTTTTGACACGCGAATCCCTTCCTTCCTTACAAGCTTACGAGACTTACTAGCTTGTTTCTATGCATTCCTTTAAGAGTTGGAGTACTTGTGAAGGTTGTAAGAGCTGTCCAACTATCTCTTGTTGGTTTCTGTCGTTCTCTATCAGTTCTTCCGTTCTTACGATCTTATGGGGCATAGCTAACTTGTTCCTATGCATATCTGTAAGAGTTGGAGTGAATGTGAAGGTTGTAAGAGCTGTCTGTCTGCCTGTTTTTGGTCTCTGTCGTTCTCTATCAGTTCTTCCGTTCTTACGATCTTACGGGGTTTAGTTAACTTGTTCCAATGCATTCCTGTAAGAGTTGGAGTACTTGTGAAGGCTGTAAGAGCTGTTTGTCTGTCTGTTTTTGTTCTTTATCGTTCTCCTTCCTTCCTTCCCTTCTTATGATCTTACGGGGCTTAGCTAACTGACCTTCAGGTGTCCAGTGTAACACGATTGACTCCTTTAAAAACAAGCTCTACCGACACTTCCTTCAACTTGATATTAACTAGAGTAGAAATACAAAGTTTTGAAGCCATCTGATTAAATGTAGAATCACTTAGGTTTAAGGACAGATCACCTAGTCTGGACCATGGGGTCTGTGTGGTCTGATTTTCTATGTAAATCTCTCTCTCTCTCTCTCTCTCTCTCTCTCTCTCTCTCTCTCTCTCTCTCTCTCTCTCTCTCTCTCTCTCTCTCTCTCTCTCTCTGTCTATTTATCTATTTATATCTATCTCTTCTCTTGTAATCGTCTTTCTACTCTCTCTCTCTCTCTCTCTCTCTCTCTCTCTCTCTCTCTCTCTCTCTCTCTCTCTCTCTCTCTCTCTCATTTAATTTTGGTCTTATTTTCCTTCGTTTCCTTCACTGTTTTAAATATTTCCTTTTCATCTCTCTCTCTCTCTCTCTCTCTCTCTCTCTCTCTCTCTCTCTCTCTCTCTCTCTCTCTCTCTCTCTCACGCGCGCGCTCGGTGAAAATAATGCAGTCAATGTCCCTGTCAGTATAACTTGAACGGAGGAATTTCTTGCTGAATCACTTCCTGGGAGAGAGAGAGAGAGAGAATCTAATATCTATCTTTATCTATCATTTTTTTCTTCCATCTCCTCCTCCTCCTCTTCCTCCTCCTCCTCCTCTTCATCATCATCATTAATTGTTAGTACTCGTAACTCTCCCTCCCTTCCTCTTCATTCTCTTCTCTCCCTTCTTCACCATCATCACCACCACTATCACCACCTCCAACACCACAGTTCAACTCCACTTCCATACAGTGTTCTCTCTCTCTCTCTCTCTCTCTCTCTCTCTCTCTCTCTCTCTCTCTCTCTCTCTCTCTCTCTCTCTCTCTCTCTCTCTCTCTCTCTCTCTCTCTCTCTCCATCATCACCACCACTATCACCATCCCCACCATCATCACCACCACCACTACCATCATCACCACCATCACCACCACCACGACCATCACCATCACCACCATCACCATCATCACCACCATCACCACCACCACGACCATCACCATCACCACCATCACCATCATCACCACTACAACCACCACCACCACCACCATCATCACCACCACCATCACCACCACTACCACCATCACCACCAGAGCATCCACCCAGGTCATTCCTCTCACCACCACCACCACCACCACCACAAGAGTTTCACCACCACCACCACCACCACCACCACGTTCATTGAATCATCGTCTTCTGATCCCTTTTTATTTATTATTTTTTATCACTATTTTTCATCTATTATTATCTATTATTATTATTATTACTATTTTCGTTTTTATCTATTATCCATTTCTATTACTATTTTCTTTTTATCTACTTTTTTATCTACTATTTCTATCGCCATTTTCTTTTGATTTCGTTTTTAAATTATCTTCGTCCTTTCTTGTATTCAAATTATCCTTTCTTTCTGTCTTTCTTTCTTTCCTGTATTCAAATTATCTTCTTTCTATCTTGTATTCAAAATTATCTTACTTTCTTTCACGTATATAAATTATCTTCTCGTTTTCTTGTATCTAAATTATCCTTTCTTATTTTCCTGTGTTCAAATTATCCTTTCTTTACTTTCTTTCCTGTATTCAAATTATCTTCTTTCTATCTTGTCTAAATTATCTTACTTTCTTTCACGTATATAAATTACCTTCTTATTTTCTTGTATTCAAATTATCCTTTCTTATTTTCCTGTGTTCAATTTATCCTTTCTTTACTTTCTTTCCTGTATTCAAATTATCTTCTCGTTTTCTTGTATTCAAAATTATCTTACTTTCTTTCACGTATATAAATTATCTTCTCGTTTTCTTGTATTCAAATTATCCTTTCTTATTTTTCTGTATTCAATTTATTTTCTTTACTTTCTTTCCTGTATTCAGATTATCTTCTCGTTTTCTTGTATTCAAAATTATCTTACTTTATTTCACGTATATTAATTATCTTCTTATTTTCTTGTATTCAAATTATCCTTTCTTTCTTTTTTAAATCCGATTTATCTTATTATTCTCTCGTACCTTATTTTCTATCTCATTTCTCTGTCTGCCTATCAATTCATCTATCTATCTATCCATCTATTATAATCAACATGGTTACCCATCTACCTATCTACCTTAGTCATATAACCAATCAGTTACTACTTACTTATATCTATTTGTCTATACGAGAACGAGAGAACAAGAAGAACGCGACGAGAACGAGCCCAGCCTTCCCTCGGTCATTCATCGGTGGAGTCAGGCGAGAAAAGTGACGAGGAAAATGTAGCGTTGAGGTGACTGACACGACGGCGACGGCGGTGGTGGTGGTGGACTGGTGGGCAGGGCAAGGCTTGGCAGGGTATGTTAGGGCTTGGCAGGGTGGGACAGGGTAGGGTAGGACCTCGTTGCCACACACACACACACACACACACAAACACACACACTGGCTGGGTCTCCGCGCCAGCAGCTCCTCGGCGTAGTGTTGCTGCAGACAGCGTCGAGGAGGAGGTGGTGAGCGGCTAAGGCAGCGAGGAGGAGCACCAGCAACGGGAGGAGGAGGCGGAGGAGGCGAAGTAGCAGCAGCAGCAGGAGGAGGAGGAGGAGGCGGAGGGGGGGAGGGCCGCAGCGGCGGGCTAATGTCAGCGTACTCGGCTGGATCAGAGGAGGTGCATGAACCCGCGATGCCGGCGGGGGAATTTTCTTTTTTACGCGAGCGCTGCGGCGGCCGCGGCGGCTGCATGCTGAGACGTGCGTGCGTGACGCGGGGTGCCGCCGCCCCCGCCGACCCCTGGCTGCTTGCTGGGGGGCCGGCATGCAACACTTGGCCCCTGGGTCCGTGAACCCTGGCCCTAGCCACGGTCCAGGTGCAGCCCCCCCTCCCCCCGGCCAGTCACACGCACACCCTCCCCCGCGCGGGGTCGTGTTGAGTTCGGACTTACTGTAACACGCACAGACACGCGCCGCGGCAGGCGGGGCACGGGGCGCGGCACCCCGGAGGAGCAGCTGGGCAGCGTGAGGGCCGCGCCGAGGGCCTGGCCGTGGCGGGGCGGGGCGGGGCGGTCCCGTAAGTGTGCCTGGCGGTGCCTCTGTTACTGGCATCCTCGCGCCGCCCCTTCTCCCACCCCGGCAGCAGCAGCAGCAGCAGCGGCAGCGATCCGCCGCGCCAGCCAGCCGGGCCCGCCAGTACGCTACACACCTTCGCGCGGGGAGCTTCCTGTGCCAGCCGCCGCGGCCCCCACAACACGTGGACGTCCTTAGTGCCACCGAGGGCACCCCCGTCCCTGCCGTCCTTCCGGAGTGTCCCTGCGTCAGGCCGCCAGCAGACATGCAGCGCGATGCACACGTAGCCCACGGCGGCGCCCCCGTCAGGCCCGCCTCAAACCGGGGTCAATGACACTGCCATTACGGAGACACACTCTGAGGGGAGTGAACTCACCAATTAAGCCAAGCCCTGCACGGTGCCTTACCTCGACCCCCCGCCGCTGCTGCCTCAGAGTGACGAGCGTGACGCCGCGCGAGCTTGAGTGTGATCAGAAAGAGGAGAGAGAGGAGGAAAGAGAAAGGAGAGAAAGAAGGAAAGAAATAGAGAGAGAGAGAGAGCGAGAGCGAGCAGAGGGCAACAGCCTAATGAGCTGTGAGCCGCGGTGAGGCGGCGAGCCGTGCGTCAGGTCAGGCTGAGGTGCGCCGCGCCGCGCCAGGCCCATGCCCCTGTGTGTGGAGGTGGTGGTGGGGGGCTGCGCCGCGTCCGGGGTGCTGCGGGCCCCGGGGACGCCTCCCTCCCCCATGAAGATGCCAACCAGAAGAAGACTCTGCTGCAGGCCCGCGCCCTACACGCTAAGGTCAGTGCCCGCGACGCGTAGACCTGTATCAGGGTCCTCCCCCCCCCCCCCTCCCTCTGACACTGCCCTTCACTTCCCCAACTCTAGCCAGGGCCACTCCCCTCTGTCACTGCCACTCTCTTTCTTCCTTCTGTCAGTGCCTCTCCCTTCCCCTATCCCTGACAGTGCCAATCCTTGTCTCCAGCACGTTCCTTTCCCTTCCCCGTGGTCAGTGCCAGGCTCTCCGCCCTTCCCCGTGAGCCTGGTCACTGACCTTCCCTTCCTCCGGTCACCGACCTCCGCGGCCTGTCACTCAGTGCCTCGCCGCCGCTCCCTTCCTCTGACCAGGCCCTTCCTTCTCCTCCCTCGGACCAGTGCCAGGCCCTTACAGATCAACGGGTCAGTTTCCTCGCTTTACTTTCTCACCCTTTCCTTTACCGACACTCAAGTCTTTCCTTACCTTAATTTCCTTTTGGTCCTGTCAACCCTTCCTTTCCCTTCCCCCAACGCAATTCTTCCCTTCTCTTCCGTTTCCTTCCCTTCTCTCTTGTCAACTCCTCCCTTCCCTCAACTCAATCCTTCCCTTCCCTCAACTTAATACTTCCCCTTCCTCCCAATTCCTTCCCTTCGCTGTTGTCAATCCTTCCCTTCCCTCAACTTAATTCTCCCCTTCCCTTCCCTTCGCTGTTGTCAACCCTTCCCATCCCTCAACTCAGTTCTTCCCTTCCCTTCCGTTTCCTTCCCTTCGCTGTTGTCAACCCTTCCCTTCCCTCATCTCAATCTTTCCCTTCCCTTCCCTTCGTTCTTGTCAACCCTTCCCATCCCTCAACTCAATCTTTCCCTTCCCTTCCGTTTCCTTCCCTTCGCTGTTGTCAACCCTTCCCTTCCCTCATCTCAATCCTTCCCTTCCCTTCCCTTCGTTCTTGTCAACCCTTCCCATCCCTCAACTCAGTTCTTCCCTTCCCTTCGCTGTTGTCAACCCTTCCCTTCCCTCAACTCAATCTTTCCCTTCCCTTCCCTTCGTTCTTGTCAACCCTTCCCATCCCTCAACTCAGTTCTTCCCTTCCCTTCGCTGTTGTCAACCTTTCCCTTCCCTCAACTCAATCTTTCCCTTCCCTTCCCTTCGTTCTTGTCAACCCTTTCCATCCCTCAACTCAGTTCTTCCCTTCCCTTCGCTGTTGTCAACCCTTCCCTTCCCTCATCTCAATCCTTCCCTTCCCTTCCCTTCGCTGTTGTCAACCCTTCCCTTCCGTTTCCTTCCCTTCGCTGTTGTCAGCCCTTCCCTTCCCTCATCTCAATCCTTCCCTTCCCTTCCCTTCGTTCTTGTCAACCCTTCCCATCCCTCAACTCAATCTTTCCATTCCCTTCGCTGTTGTCAGCCCTTCCCTTCCCTCAAGTCATCCCTTCCCATCGCTTTGTCAACCCTTCCGTTCCCTTCCCTTCCCTTCCTCTGGTCCGCCGAGGTCACCGTCTGATAAACACGTCACACACTTCAAACTGTCTTGGGGTGAATTGAAGTTCGGTTATTATTACAATTTTTATATATTTTTTTCTATACCGTGAAATTAAGAAGTTATAACACACACACACACACACACACACACACACACACACACACACACACACACACACACACGTTTTTAATTATGACGTCTTACAGTACTGAAGGTTTGTTTACTAAGTGTGTGTGTGTGTGTGTGTGTGTGTGTGTGTGTGTTCCCTAATCTTGCTGTACTGTCACGTTTCATACCTGTATTGTCTGGTTGATGGTGAGGAAGATGACACGTGATGATGTGGTCTTTTCTGGATACACCTGGAGGAGAGTGAGAGTGAGTGAGTGAGTGAGTGAGTGAGAAAGTGAGTTGAAGAGTGAGTGAGTGAGTATGGGAGTGTGTGAGTGAGTGAGTGAGGGAGGGATGGAGGGAGGGAAGGAGTGAAGGAGTGAGTGAGTGAGTGAGTGAGGGATGGAGGGAGGGAAGGAGTGAAGGAGTGAGTATGTGAGTGAGTGAGTGAGTGAGGGATGGAGGGAGGGAAGGAGTGAAGGAGTGAGTGAGTATGGGAGTGTGTGAGTGTGTGAGTGAGTGAGTGAGGGATGGAGGGAGGGAAGGAGTGAAGGAGTGAGTGAGTATGGGAGTGTGTGAGTGAGGGATGGAGGGAGGGAAGGAGTGAAGGAGTGAGTGAGTATGGGAGTGAGTGAGTGAGTGAGTGAGGGATGGAGGGAGGGAAGGAGTGAAGGAGTGAGTGAGTATGGGAGTGAGTGAGTGAGTGAGTGAGTGAGTGAGGGATGGAGGGAGGGAAGGAGTGAAGGAGTGAGTGAGTGAGTGAGGGAGGGATGGAGGGAGGGAAGGAGTGAAGGAGTGAGTGAGTATGGCAGTGAGTGAGTGAGTGAGTGAGTGAGTGAGTGAGTGAGCGAGGGATGGAGGGAGGGACTTAAAGGGTGAAGGAATTAATTAGTGAGTGAGTGAGTGAATGAGTGAGTGAGTGAGTGAGCGAGGGATGGAGGGATGGACTTAAAGGGTGAAGGAATTAATTAGTGAGTGAGTGAGTGTGAGTAAGTGAGTGAGTCAGTGAGTGAGTGAGTGAGGAAGGAAGTGATTGAGTATATTGGAACTTATAATACGACTACTACTACTACTACTACTACTACTACTACTACTACTACTACCACCACTACAATAACAACTACCATCACTACCACCACCACCACTACCATTTCAACCCCACCTTACTCATCACCACCACCACCACACCACCACCACCTGGAGAAACGGATTGGGTCCCCGAGTTCCGGCCTGCGCGCCACAGTTACTTCCAGTCAGTGTCCGTAACGGTGCCTCGGGAGAGAGAGAGAGAGAGAGAGAGAGAGAGAGAGAGGGTGTTTGAACTCCTTTTTTTCTACTGTTGCTGTTTTTTTTTATATTATTGGTATTACGTATTAGCATCCTTCCTCTTTTGTTCTTCTTCTTCTTTCCTCTTCTTCCTCTTTCCTCTTCCTCTTATTCTTTCTCTTCGTTTTTTCTTGTTTTTTTTCTTCTTACTCTTTCTTCAATTTCTTTTTCTTCTTCTTCTTCTTCTTTTTCGTCTTCTTACTATTACTATTACTACTACAACTACTACTACTACTACTACTACTACTACTACTATTACTACTACTTCTACTACTACTACTACTACTTCTACCACTACTACTACTATTACTACTACTACTACTACTGGTGCAATGTACTTTATGACCTCTCTCTCCATATCTAAACTCATTTCCTTTCACACACACACACACACACACACACACACACACACAGAACCCTCCATTCCATCCCTTCCCGTCACAATACGAAGAGTTGGGTAACCTCATCCCCCTTCCCACTCCTCCTCCTCCTCCTCCTCCTCTTCAGCATTCATTCCTCACGCATTCCTCAAGGCCCAGCTCTTGTCTTCTTTTTCACTGCACGTCACCGCCAGCTGCATCGGGAAACGCTAAGCCAAAACAGGATCCGCGCCCTCGTTTGCTCGCTCACGGGTCTTTCTGTGTCTCCGCCCTGCCTCCCGCGGTATGCGAAAACGCGATACATGAAAACGCATATCTAATTTAGCCTTTCGTGGAGTTTTTCTTACATCACTCTTACGAATACATGTGAAAACGTTTATTACTTGTCTTTCGCGGGTTTTCTCTTACGCGATACACGAATATACGAATGTCTTGCCTTCCGCGACCCACGAAAACGCGATGCTCGGAAACGTATATATATTTTTTCAGCCTTTCGCGGTGTTTTTATCACATCACCTCTTACGAACACATGAAAACGTTTATTACTTGTCTTTCGCGGGTTTTCTCTTACGCGATACACGAAAACACGAATGTCTTGCCTTCCGCGACCCACGAAAACGCGATACTTGGAAACGTATATATATTTTTTCAGCCTTTCGCGGTGTTTCTCTCGCTTCTTTACCTTTTTTATCTGCATTGAAAGACATGTAAACCCTCTTATTAGATGTCTTCCGATATGTTTCTCTTCCAATGACACTCGAAAACGCGATATTCGGAAACACTTTTTTTTTCAGCCTTTCGCGGTGTTTCTCTCGTCAGAATATGTATGATAACGCTTCTTCTTTGCCTTTTTCTTTATTTATCTGCATTGAAAGACATGTAAACATTCTTATTACATGTCTTCCGTTATATGTTACTTTTCCAATGACACACGAAAATGCGATGCTCAGAAACGAATATATATTTTTTCAGCCTTTCGCGGTGTTTCTCTCGCTAGAATATGTATGATAACGCTTCTCTTTTTTTATTTATTTGCATTGAAAGACATGTAAACCCTCTTATCACTTGTCTTCCGCTATGTTCCTCTTCCAATGACACATGAAAACGCGATATTCGGAGACGTATATATTTTTTTCAGCCTTTCGCGGTATTTGTCTCATTAGAACGCATATGATAACGCTTCTTTTTGCTTTCCTTTTTTAGTTCTCTAGCGCCGGTGCAGTAAAAATATGTAAAACCGCTTATTACTCGTCTTCCGCGGTATTTCTCTTATCAGTATGCATATGGTAACGCTTCTTTTTGCTTTCCTCTTTTAGTTCTCTAGCGCCGATGAAGTAAAAGAGACGTCAAGCCGGTATTACTTGTCTTTCGCGTTATTTCTCTTTCGTTAGCAGATTAGAATTCATATGATGGCGTTTATTCTTGGCCTTTCGTTGTGTTTCCCTTCTACTGACACACGAAACTGCTCAACCCTCGACTTTCGCGGCATCTCTCTTACGCGACGCAAGGAAACGCGATACACGGAGACGCATATATACTTCTTTCAGACTTTCGCGGCATTTTCTTTCATTAGCAGATTAGAATTCATATGATGGCGTTTATTCTTGGCCTTTCGTTGTGTTTCCCTTCTACTGACACACGAAACTGCTCAACCCTCGACTTTCGCGGCATCTCTCTTACGCGACGCAAGGAAACGCGATACACGGAGACGCATATATATTTCTTTCAGACTTTCGCGGTATTTTCTTTCATTAGCAGATTAGAATTCATATGATGGCGTTTATTCTTGGCCTTACGTTTTGTGTCCCTTCTACTGACACACGAAACTGCTCAACCCTCGACTTTCGCGGCATCTCTCTTACGCGACGCAAGGAAACGCGATACACGGAGACGCATATATAATTTTTTTCAGACTTTCGCGGTATATTTCTCTCATTAGAATGTATATGACGTTCCTTTTTTGCCTTTTGTGTTATTTCGTTAAAAGATATGTTAAGCTGCTAATTATAACCCTGTCTTTCGCGGCATTTCTCTTTGGTTAAAATATTAGAACAAATGTTATAACGTTTGTTCTTTAACTTTCGCTTTATATCACTCATTAGAATACATATGATAACGTTCCTGCTTGACCCGCCACCAAGACATTAAAAAGCATATAAAAACGTTTCTTTCTTGTGGTTCACTGTTTTTCTCTTCCATTACCACATTAAAGTACACACGAAAACGATTATATTCTTGCCTTTCGCGGTATTTCCCTGCCGCTGACACACTTGAAAGCATGAATGGAGACTGACTGATACTTACGTTTTCGGGATAAATGATACGAAGGAAATTTAATGAGGAAAGAGCTTAACATTATGAACTCTGGGCTAAAACAAATAAGAATATATACGAGAAACACCAGTGAGATGAATTTTATGGCCATTTCATTAGGACACTATTTTAAGATCACTTCATTAGGACACTTTATTTTAACATCACTTCATTATAACATCACTTCATTAGGACACTTTATTTTAACATCACGTCATTATAACATCACTTCAGTAGGACACTTTATTTTAACGTCATTTGGACACTTCATTTTAACATCACTTGGACACTTCATTTTAACATCACTTGGACACTTCATTTTAACATCACTTGGACACTTCATTTTAACATCACTTCATTAGGGCACTTTATTTCAACATCACTTCATTAAGACACTTTCCCTCGCATCACCTCAAAACACCCGCCGTACCGCATTTCGTATTGTTTTTGTTTTTTTTCATTCGGTTACACAATGCCACGCTTTTCCTTGGCGTTCTATTGTCCTTTATCATTCGTTTACGTATTAGAACAGTTGTCTTATATAATTCGCAATGATTCATCTATTCACACACGAGAGCATCTTTGTCTTATTCTGTTTTGTTCATCTCCCGTTTACGAATTATAACACTTTTTTCTTGGCGATTGTATTTTGTTTTATCTTTCGTCAATGTGCTGGAACACTTGTCCGTGCCTTCCTCCAGTTTACACACGAGAGCATCTTTGTCTTATTCTGTTTTGTTCATCTCCCGTTTACGAATTATACCACTTTTTTCTTGGCGATTGTATTTTGTTTTTATCTTTCGTCAATGTACTGAAACACTTGTCCGTGCCTTCCTCCAGTTTACACACGAGAACATCTTTGTCTTATTCTGTTTTGTTCATCTCCCGTTTACGAATTATAACACTTTTCCTTGGCATTTTATTTTGTTTTTATCTTTCGTCACTGTGCTGGAACACTTGTCCTTGCCGTTCTCCAGTTTACACATCAAAGCGCCTGTCTCTTGCATTCCGCTGTTTCATCTTCCGTCACTAAATTCAAACACCTGTCTCGTGGATTTCGCGGTGATTCATCTCCTATTCACACACGAGAACACCTGCGCCGCATCTGCTTCGGTTTACCTTCCATTTAAACGCCAACACACCTGCCTCTCGGATCGCGCGCTGTGTGTTTGCGTCTGATCACATTCGAACACTTGTTGCTATTTTTATTACTATTATTGCTTAAGTTCTTGCTGCTACGTACGGTGAAGGTGGCGCTGCTGTTGTCTGTGCTGTTGTGGTGATGGTGGACGTTGTTGTTATTGCTGTTGTTGTGGGTGTGACGGTGAGTTTGTTATGGTGTGGTTATGAGTGCGTGTTGTTATTGTTTTATTTTTTTTTTCCTGCCGTCGACACATTAGAAAAAAACTGTCTCTCGCAGCTGTCGGCGTTTGTCTCGCTTCGCCCTGACGTGGCCTTGGCGGTGATGGGCTCGTGTCACCTCCGTCGCCTCCGCCAGCATAATGACCGTAATTTTACTCTTAACGCCACACGAGACGCCGCGAAAATGAGCTCCAGGCCAGCCGACTCATTTATGAAGGTTATGGGATTACCTTGGAAAATTTTGAGCTGAGAAACGTTTTTGATTATGAATGTAAATGTTCCAGGGGAGTCATTTACGAAGGTTATGAAATTACCTTAGAAAATTTTTGAGCTGAGAAACGTTTTTGATTTTGAATGTAAATGTTCCAGGC
>NC_066532.1:1202691-1210191 GCF_024679095.1 Eriocheir sinensis | reverse complement strand
ACCAAGGCCCTCCCGCCGCCGCCCCGGGTGTGTGGCGTCAGGCAGGGCAGCGGCTGGCACCACCTTCGTTACCTGACACTCCCTTAGTTCTACGGTCCCTTATCTTTTTTCCTTCTCCCTTAATCTCCCTTATCTTTCCTTGCCTCTCCCTTCCCTTCGTTACCTTATCCTACCTTCTTTCCCTTCCCTTCCTTAGCTTACCTTACCTTTCCTTACTTCTATATTTGTTCTCCCTTCCCTTCGTTACCTGACACTCCCTTATTTTTTTTTACTCCTCTCTTAATCTCCCTTATACCCTTCCTTACCCTCCCTTCCCTTACCTTCTTTCCTTCTCCCTTAACCTACCTTAACCTTCTCCTCCTTACCTCTCTACCTATGCTCTCCCTTCCCTTCGTTACCTTACACTCCCTTAGTTGTACGGTCCCTTATCTTTTTTCCTTCTCCCTTAATCTTCCCTTACCTCTCTACCTTTGCTCTCCCTTCCCTTCGTTACCTTACCCTACCTTCTTTTTCTTCCCCTCCTTAGCTTACCTTACCTTTTCTTACCTCTATCTTTGTTCTCCCTTCCCTTCGTTACCCTCCCTTAGTTCTACCCCTTACCTTCTTTCCTTCTCCCTTAACCTACCTTATACCCGTTCTTACCTCTCCCTTCCCTTCGTTACCCTCCCTTGGCTCTACCCCTTACCTTCCTTCCTTCTCCCTTAACCTACCTTATCTTTCCTTACCTCTCCCTTCCCTACGTTACCCTCCCTTAGCTCTACCCCTTACCTTCCTTCCTTCTCCCTTAACCTACCTTATACCCTTCCTTACCTCTCCCTTCCCTTCGTTACCCTCCCTTAGCTCTACCCCTTACCTTCCTTCCTTCTCCCTTAACCTACCTTACCTTCCCTTACCTCTCCCTTCCCTACGTTACCCTCCCTTAGTTCTACCCCTTATGCTTTTTCCTTCTCTCTTAACCTACCTTATACCCTCCCTTACCTCTCCCTTCCCTTCCGTAGCTTACCTTACTCTCCCTTACCTCTCCACCTTTCCCCTCCCTTCCCTTCCGTCTTTACCTGCATTGTCTGGCTAATGAGGTGATTGCTTTCTCGCTCACCTGTTGTCGCTCGCTCCCTTCCCTTCCCTTCCCTTCCCTTCCTACCCTCTTTCCTTCCTCCTCCCTTCCCTTCCCTTCCCTTCCTTTCCTCTCCCTTCCTTTCCTTCCTCTCCTTCCCTTCCCTTCCCTTCCCTTCCTCTTCCTCCTTCTTCCCTCTCACTTCCCTCTTCCTTCCCCCTTACTCCCTGTCGTTCCTTTCCCCTCCCTTCCCTTCCTCTCCTTCCCTTCCCTTCCCTTCCTTTACTCTTCCATCACCCTCTTCCTCCTTCTTCCCTCTCACTCTCCTCTTCCTTCCCCCTTACTCCCTGTCTTTCCTTTCCCCTCAACTCCCTTCCCTTCCTCTCCTTCCCTTCCCCCTCCCTTCCCTTCCTTCCCTCTTCCATCACCCTCTTCCTCCTTCTTCCCTCTTCCTACCCCCTTACTCCCTGTCTTCCCTTTCCCCTCAACTCCCTTCCCTCCCTCTCCTTCCCTTCCTTCCCTCTTCCATCACCCTCTTCCTCTTTCTTCCCTCTTCCTTCCCCCTTACTCCCTTCCTTTCCTTTCCCCTCAATTCTCTTCCCTTCCTTCCCTCTTCCCTTCCCTTCCCTTCCTCTCATCTGCATACTGACTAATGAGATGTAATGTGTTGTTCCCTTCATGTCATTCGCTCCCTTACCTTTTCTTTCCTTTCCTTCCTTCTTAACCCTTTCCCTTCCTTCCTTTCCTTCCTTCCTTCCTTTTTAACCCTTTCCCTTCCTCCCTCCTTTCCTTCCTTCCTTCCTTCCTTCCTCCTTCCTTCTTAACCCGTTTCCTTCCTCCCTTCCTTCCTTCCTTCCTTCCTTCCTTCTTAACCCTTTCCCTTCACCCCTTCCCATCTTTCAATATCCCAATCACCCTTCCCTTCACCCCTTCCTAGTACCCATCACCCCTTCCATCATCCCTCACCCCTTTCCATACTCCTCTCGTCACCGCCTCACCTCAACAACCCTTCCATCACCCCGTTACCCATCCCATCACCCCTTCCCTTCACCCCGTCACCCCGTCACCCCTTCACCCCTCGCTAAGCTCCCCACCCACGCGAAGCTCCCAATGGCAATGTTCTCTCCCTATGAAAGAACTTCCGCCCATTATGCAGAGAGAGAGAGAGAGAGAGAGAGAGAGAGAGAGATGATCTAATCGGTGTGGCAGTGTTAAATTCGTTCACACACACACACACACACACACACACACACACACACACACACACACATGCTAAAAATAA
This sequence comes from Eriocheir sinensis, assembly GCF_024679095.1. Lineage (NCBI taxonomy): Eukaryota > Metazoa > Arthropoda > Malacostraca > Decapoda > Varunidae > Eriocheir > Eriocheir sinensis. The sequence continues at coordinate 1,207,855 of NC_066532.1, read as the reverse complement.
AACGAGCGCTTATAAATAAATAGTTCCTGTTTTGTTTTTTTACGCGTCATGAAAAAAAAAGTTACAAGTAAATTTTATGTGATGGTATTTTTTCGTTCTCTCTCTCTCTCTCTCTCTCTCTCTCTCTCTCTCTCTCTCTCTCTCTCTCTCTCTCTCTCTCTCTCTCTCTCTCTCACACACACACACACACACACACAGCAATTCTTTTATCAATAATTATCTTTTTTTTCCCATTCACGGGCGTTCATTCACCCTCCAGAGAGAGAGAGAGAGAGAGAGAGAGAGAGAGAGAGATGGCCCTGGCCGTGATAATTCGCTCAACTCTTGATTATATTGTCTATTCTCTCTCTCTCTCTCTCTCTCTCTCTCTCTCTCTCTCTCTCTCTCTCTCTCTCTCTCTCTCTCTCTCTCTCTCTGAATATGTGTAATTGACTTATATTTGCTAGTGTGGATAATTGTACACACACACACACACACACACACACACACACACACGCACACATACATCAGCTTGGCAGTGTCTAATCTATGATGCACTCTCTCTCTCTCTCTCTCTCTCTCTCTCTCTCTCTCTCTCTCTCTCTCTCTCTCTGTGCTACACTATATAACCTTTTATCCTTTATCTGTTCTTTGTCCTCGCTCTAATATGTGGCACACAAAAGAGAGAGAGAGAGAGAGAGAGAGAGAGAGAGGTGTGTATGTGTGTGTGTGTGTGTGTGTGTGTGTGTGAGTGACATGGAAGTTTAAGACAAGTGATAAGTAAACAAACAAACAATCAAACAAACAAATGTGATAAAGATGTTGTTTAGGAGGAGGAGGAGGAGGAGGAGGAGGAGGAGACGTACAATAACATTAGCAACAGCAATTCCTCTTCCTCTCTCTTTCCTCTCTTTTTCTCTTTCTTTTTCTTTTTTATTTTTATTTTCTTCCTTTAATCCCTGTCACTTTTCCTCACTTTTCCATTAATTACTTTTTTTTTCTCATTTCTTCCGTTCATTCTCTTTCTTTCGTTCTTTTACTTTCTCCTCCTTTTTTTCTTTCTTACATCCTGTCATGAACTCAGCCGACCAATCAATCAATCAATTTCTCTATCTATCTATCTATTATTATTACTATCATTTTTAGTAGTAGTAGTAGTAGTAGTAGTAGTAGTGTGGTAGTACTTAACGGTGTGTGTGTGTGTGTGTGTGTGTGTGTGTGTGTGTGTGAATCTGGTATTACAAGCAACCGAAGTAAAAAAAAAAATTCATAAAAACACTTAAAAAACAGACAGATAGAGAGATATAGATAGCTAGATAGACACACACACACACACACACACACACACACACACACACACACACACACAAAACAATAGGAAGAAGAAGAATTAGAACAACAATAATCAGAATCAGAATAAGAATAAACAGAATCAGAAGAAGAAGAAGAAGAAGAAGAAGAAGAAGAAGAAGAAGAAGAAGAAGAAGAAGAAGAAGAAGAAGAAGAAGAAGAAGAAGAAGAAGAAGAGGAAAAAGAAGAAGAAGAAGAGGAAGAAGAAGAAGAAGAAGAAGAAGAAGAGGAAGAATCAGAATCAGAAGAAGAGGAAGAATCAGAATCAGAAGAAGAGGAAGAAGAGGAAGAAAAAGAAGAAGAGGAAGAAGAACAAGAAGAAAAAGAAGAGGAAGAATCAGAATCAGAAGAAGAATCAGAATCAGAAGAAGAATCAGAATCAGAAGAAGAAGAGGAGGAAGAAGAGGAAGAGGAGGAGGAGCAGGAGGTTCGTCGGCCAGGTGACCCTCGGCGTGGGTTCAACAGCCGGTCATCGCTGCTGTGCTCGACGTTCGCCCCACACGGAAGTATAGGAGGCGCGCTAACGGGAGGCGCGGCAGAACCCGGCAACGGCAGCGCGGGACTCCGACGACACCGACACCGAGGAAGCGCCGACGACATTGACACCACGAGAACACCGACGGAAGAAAACTCAGCGAAGGGAACGCCATTTAACCAAAGTACCGCCGGAGAACACAATACGTGAATAATAAAGCCCTTAGATAACGTTTTTTTAAGAGAACGCTGATGTAGAGGCCAGGAAGGGAACGCCAGATAACCAGAAACACAGCCACTGAGAACAATACGAATAATAACGTCTTTTAGAGAACGTTTTTTAAGAGAACGCTGATGTAGAGGCCAGGAAGGGAACGCCAGATAACAAAACCACCGCCACTGAGAACGATACGAATAACAAAGCCCTTTAAGTGAACGCCGCTGTGAAGGCCAGAAAGGGAACGTCAAGTATAACAAAAGTACCGCCGTTTTTTTAAGAGAACGCCATGCAAAGGTCAGGAAGGGTATACGCCGCGACATTAACGTCATCAAGAACAGGAAACAAACCCTCATTAGCCCCACGCCATGCAAAGGTCAGGAAATGAACGTTGATGACGCCGCCACCAAGCGAACGCCAGCGACAATGACCCCAAGAGAACGCCGACATAAGAAATCTCAGTGCAAAGATCAGGGAGGGAACGCCAACTACTTGCAACTGACAACCATACGAGGAGAACGCACTAACGGGAGACGCAACAGGACTACGGGAACGGCACCACGGGAACGTAACGCAAAGGCAACGAAAGGAACGGCAGGGAAGGCAACGGAATTAACCACATTGATGCCACGCTGACGACAACGCTATATTATGAAAACGTCAATGTAAACGTCAGGAGGTGAACGTTACTGCAAGGGTCAGGAAGTGAACGGCAGGTAACCAAAGCCTCGCCGCTGAAAACAATGTGAAGAGTACGCCTTTTTAAGAGAACGCCGGATGATAAAGCCCTTAGAGAACGTTTTTTTAAGAGAACGCCGGATAATAAAGCCCTTAGAGAACGTTTTTTTAAAAGAACGCCGCTACAGAGGCCAGGAAGGGAACGCCAGGTAACAAAAACAGCGCCAGAGAACACAATAAGCGGATAATAAAGCCCTTAGAGAACGTCAGGAAGTGAACGTTGCTGCAAGGGTCAGGAGGTGAACGGCAGGTAACCCAAGCCTCGCCGCTGAGAACAATGCGAAGAGTACGCCTTTTTAACCCGGTAGCTGCGGGGATCATGTTTCTTAAAGGCTCATCCCTCTAGGCGAGAAAAATGAGAAAAAAAATCACCGCTCACGCAAACCATTTCATAATATATATCAACGCATTTGTGATCAGTTTATGCATCATCTATTTTGGGGGTTTATATCATGGGAAAAATTTGGCCCGTCGCTGGTACACGGTAAAGCCACAAATTTGGCCCGTCGCTGGTACACGGTAAAGCCACAAATTTGGCCCATCGCTGGTACACGGTAAAGCCACAAATTTGGCCCGTCGCTGGTACACGGTAGAGCCACAAATTTGGCCCGTCGCTGGTACACGGTAAAGCCACAAATTTGGCCCGTCGCTGGTACACGGTAAAGCCACAAATTTGGCCCGTCGCTGCTACACGGTAAAGCCACAAATTTGGCCCGTCGCTGGTACACGGTAAAGCCACAAATTTGGCCCGTCGCTGGTACACGGTAGAGCCACAAATTTGGCCCGTCGCTGGTACACGGTAAAGCCACAAATTTGGCCCGTCGCTGGTACACGGTAAAGCCACAAATTTGGCCCGTCGCTGGTACACGGTAGAGCCACAAATTTGGCCCGTCGCTGATACTGGGTTAAGAGAACTCCGCTGCAAATGCCAGAAGGTTTAAGCGATGCACTAATAGGAGGCGCGGCAGAACCCAGCAACGACACAGCGGGGACGCCTACGACATCCATGGAACTATAACGCGAGGGAGGGCAATGGAACGCCGACGACAACGCACGCAACAGAACCACACCAACGCCACCCGGACGAGGACGACACCAAGGGAATGCCAATACAACGACCAGGAAGGCAGCGACAGGTAAAGATAGCAAGGCCGGTGGTAACGGGACGAAGGTTATTTCTTTTAAGAGAACGCCGCTCCAAACGCCATGAATTCCCAGCGTCCTTCTCATGATATACGCCCAGCACCTCTCCTCCTCTGCAGATGTCCGCACCGAGATTTTTCATTAACGCTGTAACAAAATTTCAACAATATTAACTAAATTTCAATACTAAACACTGAATTTTAATTAACGCAGAGGACGCAATTCATGAGCGATACTTCAACACATTACCAACGAAATTTCAATGCACAGAACGAAACTTCCACCATACTAAAGAAATTTCAACGCTACTAACGAAATTTCAATACTAAGAACCGAATTTTAATTAACGCAAAGGACGCAATTCATAAGGGATATCTCAACATTATAAGAACGAAATTTCAATGCACAGAATGAAACTTCCACCATACTAAAGAAATTTCAACGCTACTAACGAAATTTCAACACCACTAACGAAATTTCAATACTAAGAACCGAATTTTAATTAACGCAAAGGACGCAATTCATAAGGGATATCTCAACATTATAAGAACGAAATTTCAATGCAAAGAACGAAACTTCCACCATACTAAAGAAATTTCAACGCTACTAACAAAATCTTACCGCTAGCAACAAAATTTCAAAGCAAAGAAAGAAATTTTGCCACAATGATGAAATTTCAACGCTGGGGATGTCGGAAGGATGGCGGTGATGGAGCTGGCAGGCGAGAGGGAGAGAGGAAGGCCAAATGAAGAGGTTTATGGGTATGGTGCCAGAGGAGGAGGAAGAGGACAGGAAGGGAAGGAAACGGGGGATCGATCAGCTGCTGCCTAACGGAAACGGCCGAAACTAGAAGGCGAAGTTACTGTTCTGTCTTGCATCTCATTCGATCGCCTCAACGGGAACGGCCGAAACTACCTAACAAACACCTAACACAACATACTAAGACTCACATAGGTTCTAATACTTCTTCCTATAGAGCAGTGGTTCCCAAACTGGGGGTAAATTATCCCGTGGGGGTAATATAACAGTTTGTCGGGGGTAATGGAGAGGTAACGGAAAAAAAGTGAAGGATTCGGGAAATCAAGCAATTCAAGCATGCAACCCCACCCATCCCACTGACTGATGGTACTATTGTTCTTGACGTCATTGGCAATAGTAATTAGAGATGTAAAATGATCCAAGACATTATATAAAAGAATATATCTCTAGTGTTGTGATTTAGCCATAGATATCAATATTGACAACTTTTTGTGCAAGGGGTAA
>NC_066532.1:1192691-1195191 GCF_024679095.1 Eriocheir sinensis | reverse complement strand
ATGATGGTTGACTAACGGACGGGTTTAACGGACGATATTAAGCCTACGAACGGATATAACGGACAGAGAAGGATTTAACGGACGACGGTTGACTAACGGACGAGTTTAACGGACGATATTAAGCTTACGGACGGATATAACGGACAGAAAGATTTAACGGACGATATTAAGCTTACGAACGGGGTTACGGACAGAGAAGAAAAAAACGGACGATGGGTTCATTTACGGACGGATATAACGAACAGAGAATGGTTAAACGGACGATACGTAACTTACGGACAGATTTAACGGACGGTGGTTGATTCACGGACAAATCTAACGGACATAATTTGAGTTACGGACGAATATTAACGGGCACTGATCCCCATTACGGACAGAAAAGGTAATGACGGACACTGGTTGATTCGCGGACGGTACTTACGGACGGGTTTAACGGACATGGATCATTGCGGACAGGAAAGGCTTTAACGGACACTGGTTGATTCACGGACGGAATATGATAAACAATAGCTGATTCACGGACGGAATATAATAAACAATAGCTGATTCACGGACGGAATATGATAAACAATAGCTGATTCACGGACGGAATATAATAAACAATAGCCGATTCACGGACGGAATATGATAAACAATAGCTGACTCACGGACGGAATATAATAAACAATAGCTGATTCACGGACGGAATATAATAAACAATAGCTGACTCACGGACGGAATATAATAAACAATAGCTGATTCACGGACGGAATATAATAAACAATAGCTGACTCACGGACGGAATATAATAAACAATAGCCGATTCACGGACGGAATATAATAAACAATAGCAGATTCACGGACGGAATATAATAAACAATAGCTGACTCACGGACGGAATATAATAAACAATAGCTGATTCACGGACGGAATATAATAAACAATAGCTGATTCACGGACGGAATATAATAAACAATAGCTGACTCACGGACGGAATATAATAAACAATAGCTGATTCACGGACGGAATATAATAAACAATAGCTGATTCACGGACGGAATATAATAAACAATAGCTGATTCACGGACAGAATATGATAAACAATACCTGATTCACGGACGGAATATAATAAACAATAGCTGACTCACGGACGGAATATGATAAACAATAGCTGATTCACGGACGGAATATAATAAACAATAGCTGACTCACGGACGGAATATGATAAACAATAGCTGATTCACGGACGGAATATAATAAACAATAGCTGATTCACGGACGGAATATAATAAACAATAGCTGACTCACGGACGGAATATAATAAACAATAGCTGACTCACGGACGGAATATAATAAACAATAGCTGACTCACGGACGGAATATAATAAACAATAGCTGATTCACGGACGGAATATAATAAACAATAGCTGACCCACGGACGGAATCAACGGACGGTCTTAGGTTTGCGGACATTTTAACGGACAATATTCAGTTTATTTACGGACAGATATAACGTACGGTGGCTTACTAACAGACGAATTTCACGGACACGGACAGAAAAGATTGGAACGGACAGGATCGGTTTCACTATAAGGACAAGAATAGATTTACGAATATTCTCTCACGGACAAGAGCGAATTTTGCGGACACGGACAAATTCTACGGACGGATGGATGCATGGACTGGATCTTACACACACACACACACACACACACACACACACACACACACACACACACACACGTACACACGCAAACCTACCCACGTACACACTCACAATCACGTACACACAACACTACACAATTACTCAATCACGGACATGCACACTTACATTCAAGTACACACACAAAACCACCCACGTACATACCCACGTACACTAACACATCCAAGTACAGTGACCCACCTTTTGACACCTTTTCATACCCTCCAATGCACCCCCACCCCCCCCCACGTACACCCACAGACACGGGCACTGTTACCCACGTACACGGACACACCAAAGTACATTAAACCACTTTTACCCACGTACCGACCCCCCCACCACCACCAATCACACCACCTCCCCCTCCTCCCCACGGACACCATCACCCACGGACACTAACCCAAAACCACGGACACACTCAAGTACCTATGACTCCCCCAGCCTTCCCCCACGTACACCCACACCCACCTGCACCCACGGACAGTGTTACCCCGCCACGTACACGCCCACGGACATTGTTACTCAGCCACGGACACGCCCACGGACACTGTTACCCACCACGCACGTGCATCACGGACGAGGAGGAAGAATTATGTTAGAGAAATGCTTACGACAGGTTCATTGACCCTCCTTCTCCTCCTCCTCCTCCTCCTCCTCTTCCTCCTCCTCCTCTTGCTTCTTCTTCTTCTCTTCTTATTCCTGTTACACTTATTCTTTCTTTTCCTCTGATGTCCGTTTCTGATTTATTTTATTCTTGTTTTTTTCTTCTTTTCTATCTCCTCCTCCTCCTCCTCCTCTTCCTCCTCCTACTACTACTAC
>NC_066532.1:1167691-1187691 GCF_024679095.1 Eriocheir sinensis | reverse complement strand
AAGACAGAAAGAAGGAAACAGAGGCAGAAAAGAAAGAAAGAAAAGAAAGAAAGAAAGAAAGAAAGGGGTCGTGAAGCGTGACCTCTCTCTCTAATGGTCTGCTTTTCTTTCTTTCTTTTTTTCTTTCTTACTTTTTCTCTTCTTTTTCTCTCTCAAGTGTGACGAGGAGGGAGATTCCGATCCTGAGAGAGAGAGAGAGAGAGAGAGAGAGAGAGAGAGAGAGAGAGAGAGAGAGAGAGAGAGAGAGAGAGAGAGAGAGAGAGAGAGAGAGAGAGAGAGAGAGAGAGAGAGAGTAATATCAATAGCAACATCTTCCTCCTCCTCCTTCCTCTTCCTCTTCCTCTTCCTCCTCCTCCTCCTCCTCCTCCTCCTCCTCCTCTTCTTCCTCCTCAAATCTGGGTCAAGCGAGGGCGTATCCCATCTTAAGGACAGACAGACATGTACGTACGAACACACACACACACACACACACACACACACACACACACACACACACACACACACACACACACACACACACACAAGTAGGAAGAAGAATAAAAGGAAGAGGAGGAGGAGGAGGAGGAGGAGGAGGAGAAAAAACATAAGAAAAATAAAACAAAACAAAAATACAGAAAAAGGACAAAAAATAGATACAGGAGGAGGAGGAGGAGGAGGAGGAGGAGGAGGAGGAGGATAGAGTGCACAAAGAAGAGAATTCCTGGACAACATACCTCCTCCCCCCTTCTCTCTCTCTCTCTCTCTCTCTCTCTCTCTCTCTCTCTCTAAATCAATAAAGGTGTTGCTATACAAAGATCTCATGATGCTCTCTCTCTTTCTCTGATATTTATAGCTTTTTAACCCTCTTTAAAATCGCTGCGTCCATCAAACTATTTTTTTTCTATATCATTCAATATTTAAAAGAATGATTAGTACTACCACCACCACTACTACTACTACTACTAAAACTACTACTACTACTACTACTAATAATAATAATAATAATAATACAAATAGATGGATGTAAGGATTGTAGGAAGGAAGGAAGGAAGGAAAAGAAGGAAGGAAGGAAGGAAGGAAGGAAGGAAGGAAAGGAGAAAGAATGGAAGAGAGAGAGAGAGAGAGAGAGAGAGAGAGAGAGAGAGAGAGAGAGAGAGAGAGAGAGAGAGAGAGAGAGAGAGAATTAACACAGAAAAGCATATGCTAGAGTAAAAAAAAGAAGAGAAAAAAGGAGGAGGAGGAGGAGGAGGAATAAAAAACGGATAAATAAGAGGGACAAGAAGATGAAGAAGAAAGAAGATAAGGAGGAGGGGGAGGAAGAAGAGTAGAGGAGGAGGAGGAGGAGGAGGAGGAGGAGGAGGCAGTGGACCTTATCAATATGCAGAGTGAAGTGACGTGTGTGTGTGTGTGTGTGTGTGTGTGTGTGTGTGTGTGTGTGTGTGTGTGTGTGTAACCCTATGACCTCTGAGCTAATCTTCTCCCTCTCCCTCCTCTCCCTCCCTTCCTTCCCTTCCTTCCTTCCCCTCCCTTCCTTCCCCTCTTCCTTCCTTCCCCTCCCTTCCCTTCTTTTTGCTTCCTCGCTCATTCTCTTTTCTTCCTTTCTTCTTCCTTTTTCCTCTTCCTTCTCCCTTCTTCTTCTCTCCCTCTTTTCTTCCCCTTTCCCTTTCCTTCCCCTCCCTTCCTTTCCCACCTCTTCCCTTATTCATCCTTTTCTTTCCTTCCTCCCCTCCCCTTCCCCTTCCTTCTCTCCCCTCCCTTCCTCCTTTCCTCCCTTCCTTCTCTCCCTCCTTCCTTCCTCCCTTTCTCTCCCTTCTTCCGCTTCTAAACAAATGCTGAGTAAGATCTATGGAAATGAGAGAGAGAGAGAGAGAGAGAGAGAGAGAGAGAGAGAGAGAGAGAGAGAGAGAGAGAGAGAGAGAGAGAGAGAGAGAGAGAGAGAGAGAGAGAGAGAGAGAGAGAGAGAGAGAGATTACAATTATTATTATTATTGTTATTATTATTTTGGGATAGAGACAAACAGGAGGAGGAGGAGGAGGAGGAAGAAAGAACATAAGAACATAAGAACATAGGAGTCTGCAAGAGGTCAGTAGGCTTGTACGAGGCAGCTCCTTTGAACCTAAACTCCCGTGAATCTAACCCCACCTAACATCGCTGTCCATGAATTTATCTAATGTATTTTTTAATTTGACGATTGTATTGGCACTCACCACATGACTGCTCAGCCTGTTCCACTCATCCACCACCCTGTTAGTAAACCAATTTTTGCCCATGTCCCTGTTGAATCTGAATTTATTAATACGTGTCCTACCCGGTTCTCTTACCAACAAAACCTTACGAATATCCCCCTTATTAAAGATGAAAGAGGAGGAGGAGGAGGAGTAGAAGGAAAGATGAGCAACAACAACAAAAAAAGATAGATAGAAAGGAAAAGAAAAGGAAGATAAGAGGGAGATGAAAGAGGAGGAGGAGGAGGAGGAGGAGGAAAGATGAGCAACAACAACAAAAAAAAGATAGATAGAAAGGAAAAGAAAAGGAGGATAAGAGGGAGATGAAAGAGGAGGAGGAGGAGGAGGAGGAAAGATGAGCAACAACAACAAAAAAAGATAGATAGAAAGGAAAAGAAAAGGAAGATAAGAGGGAGATGAAAGAGGAGGAGGAGGAGGAGAAGGAAAGATGAGCAACAACAACAAAAAAAGATAGATAGAAAGGAAAAGAAAAGGAAGATAAGAGGGAGATGAAAGAGGAGGAGGAGGAGGAGGAGGAGGAGGAGGAGGAGGAGGAGGAGGAGGAGGAGGAGGAGGAGGAGGAGGAGGAGGAGGTGACATCACGCTGAAAAAGGTTGTTCTCACCTGCCAGCTGTTACCTGAGAGAGAGAGAGAGAGAGAGAGAGAGAGAGAGAGAGAGAGAGAGAGAGAGAGAGAGAGAGAGAGAGAGAGAGAGAGAGAGAGAGAGAGAGAGAGAGAGAGAGAGAGAGAGGAGGGGGGAGGAAGAAGGGTAAGGACGTAAGGAAGGAAAGGGAAGGGAAGGAAAAGGAGGAAGAGGAAAAGGAAGGGAAGGAAAGGGAAGGGAAAGGAAAGGAAGGGAAGGGAAGGGAAAGGAAGGGAAGGGAAGGGTAAAGGAAGGGAAGGGAAAGAAAGCGAATGAAAGGGAATGGAAGGGAAGGGAAGGAAAGGGAAGGAAAGGGAAGGGAAGGGAATGGAAGGGAAGGAAAGGGAAGGGAAAGGAAGGAAAGGGAAGGGAAGGGAAGGGAAGGGAATAGAAGGGAAGGGAAGAGAAGGAAAAGGAAGGAAAGGGAAGGGAAGGAAAAGGAAGGGAAGGGAAGGAAAAGGAAAGGAAGGAAAGGGAAGGGAAAGGAAGGGAAGGGAAAGGAAGGGAAGGAACGAGAAAGGAAGGAAAGGATAGGAAAAGAAAGGAAAGGAGAGGAGAGGAAAGGAAGAGGAGGCGAAGGGAGGGAGGAAAAGAAGGAGGAGGAGGAGAGAAAAGAACAAGAAAAAGAAGAGGAAGAGAAGAAAAAAAATAAAAGAGGAAAGATTACAAGGGAGATGCGGAAGACTGAGGAGGAGGAGGAGGAGGAGGAGGAGGAGGGAGACTACAATAGAGGAGGAAATTAGAAGGAGGGAAGAAGGGAGATGGAAAACAAACAATCTTCCTTATTCCCTTCCTTTATCTCCCTCCTTCCTCCCTTCCTTCCTTCCTTCCTTCCTTCCTTCCTTCTCTGTTCCTCTTTCCTCCCTTTCTCCCTCCCTTTCTCTCCACCATTTCATATTCTATTTTTTCTTTCCTCCCTTTCTTCCTCTTTTTCCTCCTCCCTTTCTTTCTCTCTCTCTCTCCACACACACACACACACACACACACACACACACACACACACACACACTTGCGAGCCGTGGGTGTTGAAATGCGTAGAATTTTCTCTCTCTCTCTCTCTCTAAAGATATTGTAAGTTACTCTACGATTAATTCTTCTTCTTCTTCTTCTTCTTCTTCTTCTTCTTCTTCTTCTTCCTATTCTCCTTGCTCCTCTTTTCTTGTTTTCTTCTTCTTCTTCTTCTTCTTCTTCTTCTTCTTCTTCTCCTTCTCCTTCTTCTTCCTAATCCCTCTCTTTCTCTTGCTATTTTTTCCTTTCTTCTGGTAATTCAATTTTTCTCCTCCTCCTCCTCCTCCTCCTCCTCCTCCTCCTCCTCCTCCTCCTCCTCCTCCTAAATGGTTGCGTAACTTCCAACACCATTATTTATGTGTTTACTGCGGAGAGAGAGAGAGAGAGAGAGAGAGAGAGAGAGAGAGAGAGAGAGAGAGAGAGAGAGAGAGAGATATGAATGGTTTCTATGGGGTAAGTTGTAGTAGTAGTAGTTGTTGTTGTTGTTGTTTTGATGAATAGCGTAAAAGTTTGTTTATATAAAGAAAAAGTTGAACTACTACTGCTACTTCTACTACTACTATTACTACTACTACTACTACTACTACTACTACTGCAAACAAAGGGTGATCGGGACACACTTAACCGTTGCCCTTACCGACTACTTCCTCAATTAGAGAGAGAGAGAGAGAGAGAGAGAGAGAGAGAGAGAGAGAGAGAGAGAGAGAGAGAGAGAGAGAGAGAGAGAGAGAGAGAGAGAGAGAGAGATTGGGTGGTAACAGAGCTAAGAAAAACACAAATAATAATAATAATAATAATAATAATAATAATAATAATAATAATAATAATAAAAATAATAATAATAATAATAATAATAATAATAATAATAAAGATAATATGCAAGGGGGAATAAATGTATCTTTTCACGATTATATTCCGTAAAAGTAAAAGAAATAAAGAAAATGAGGAAAAAAAGGAAAAGATAATTGATATAGAAATGTGAAAAAAATGAAAAAAAAAATATAATAAAATAAGATAAAGAAAGGAAGGAAAAAAAGGAAAAAGAAAATGAAAAGTGAAAAAAATAATGAAAAATGAAAAAAAAGATCATGAAAAATGAGAAATAAAAAATAATGAAAAATGAGAAAAAAGAAAAAAAATGACAATGAAATAAAAGAAAAAAAAATGAAACAAAGAAAAAAGAAAATAAACTAAAAAGGAGAATAGAAAAAAGAAATAAAATATGTGAGAAAAAAAAAGACCAAGAAAAAATAGAAAATAAATAGTAAAAAATTATATTCCTTTCATTTCAGGCCTAAGGAAAAAAAGGAAAGGAGGGGAAAGGCAGCTCTCTCTCTCTCGGGACAGTCTCTAGGCCTAACTATATAATTTTAGAAAAGGCCGACTACATGTTTTTACAAATATTTTTTATACCAACTGTAGAATATATTTTCCTCTCTCTCTCTCTCTCTCTCTCTCTCTCAGGGCAATATTAGCCTGGGTTAGATGGCCTCAGTGCCCTCCTCCTCCTCCTCCTCCTCCTCCTCCTCCTCCTCCTCCTCCTCCTCTTTAGTGTCACAAGCGACTCATAAACTAGTACCCAATGGAGACGCCCTTCCTCCTCCTCCTCCTCCTCCTCCTCCTCCTCCTCTTCCTCCTCCTCCTCTTTCCTTTTTATTTTCCTCTTTATTATTTTTCTTCCTTTCTCCTCTTTCGTTTCTTCTTCCTTTATTTCTGTTCTTCGTTCTTTTCTTCCTCGACCTCTTCCTCCTCCTCCTCCTCCTCCTCCTCTTCCTCTTCCTCCTCCACCTGCTTCTCCTTTATTTTTTCCATCTATCCTTTTTTTCTTCTTCCTCGTATATTTCCTTTTCCCCCTCTTTTTTTCTTCTTCCTCCTCCTCCTCCTCCTCCTCCTCCGTATCCCTTTCCTCCTTTTCCTTCTTGTTAGTTTCCTTCTCATATTTCCCATTTTTTACCCTTCTCATGTTCTTCTTCTTCCTCCTCCTCCTCTTCTTCTTCTTCTTCTTCCTCTTCTTCTTCTTAATCTTATTCTTATTATCTTCATTTGTTCGCGGTTCAGTCATGGGTAGAAAAGGAGGAGGAGGAAGAGGAAGAGGAGGAGGAGGAGGAGGAGGAGGAGGATAAACAAAGACGAGAAAAATGTGGGAAAAAATATGTTCCTTGGTGTACAAATGACTAGGTACACACACATACACACACACACACACACACACACATACACACACACGCACACACACACACGAACCAAAACAAACACGCGAGGAGGAAGAGGAGGACGAAGAGGAGGAGGAGGAGGAGGAGGAGGACAAAAAGACTTATAAACAAACAACAAAACAAAAACTACATAAAAAAAGAAAATGAGGAAGGAAACGAAGAAGGATGCAAAGAAAAGTAAATGAGAGAAAGAAAGAAAATAAAGAAAATAAGTAAGTAAAGATAGGAAGAGAAGGAAGGAAGGAAGGGAAGGGAAGAAAGAGGGAATGAAAGAAAATAAAGTAAAAATTGTTAAAGAAAAGAAAGAAGGAAGGAAGGAAGAAAAGAAAGAGAGGAAGAAAATTAAGTAAAAAGAAAGTTAAAGAAAAGAAAGAAAGAAGGAAGAAAAGAAAGAGGGGAAGAAAATTAAGTAAAAAGAAAGTTAAAAAAAAGAAAGAAAGAAAGAAGAAAGGAAGGAAGGAAAGAAGAATGAGAGAAAGGAAAGAAGGAAGGAATTAAGGATGAAAGGAAGAAAGAAATTAAAAAAAGAAAGAAAGAAAGAAAAAAAAAGGAAAATATTTAAGTAACAAAATAAATATGAAGAAAAAGAAACGAACGAACGAAGAAAAAGAAAAAGAAAAAAAGAAAGGAAAAGAAAAGGAGGAAGGGGGAAAAAAAGTACTAATTATGTTGTCTGAAATCACCACACACACACACACACACACACACACACACACACACACACACACACACACACACACACACACGATCCATCACCTAATTATCTTCGCCAGGTGGAAAGAACGACAACAACAACAACAACAACAACAACAACAATGAAAGGAAAGGAAGAACGAGAACAACAAGAACGAGAAAAAGAAAGATTAGAAGAAAAGGAGAAAATAAAAACAGTAAAGGAAGAAAAAAAGAAAAGAAGAAAAAGAAGAAAAACAGAACAAGAAAAGAGGATGAAGAGGAAGCTAAAGAAGAGGAAGAAAAGAAAGAAGAAAATATAAAAGAAGAAAAGGAAGAAAACATGAAGACAAGAAAACAAGAACAATAATTAGAAAAAGTTAAGAGAAGAAAATGCGTAAAAGGTTGAAGAAAAAGAATAACAAAAACAACAACGAAAACAACTACTACTACTACTACTACTACTACTACTACTACTAATGCTGCTACTACTACTACTACTACTACTACTACGAAAAAAACTACGACACAGCCATTTCCTTTCTGTTAGAGGAGGAGGAGGAGGAGGAAGAGGAGAAGGAGAAGGAGGAGGAGGAGGAGGAGAGGAGGAGGGGGAGGGCAAATAACGGAGGTAACGGAAGGAAGGATGGAGGAGGAGGAGGAGGAGGAGAAGGAAGAGGAGGAGGAGGAGGAGGAGGAGGAGGAGGGCATCTTAGCTTATCAGAAACACGCGTTGGTTACACTCTCTCTCTCTCTCTCTCTCTCTCTCTCTCTCTCTCTCTCTCATAATCATCATAATTTTTGAATCAGTCTTCCCTCTCGACCCTCCTCCTCCTCCTCCTCGATCCTTGTCCTCTTCCTCCTCCTGCTTTTTCCTTCCTCCACCCTTCCTCCTCCTCCTCCTCCTCCTCCTCCTCTTCCTCTTTCTTCCTATACACGGGTCAGATGTCATCAACACCGCTACCTCCTCCTCCTCCTCCTCCTCCTCTCCTCCTCCTCCTCCTCCTCTTACGCTCACCTGCGCAAATTCAGTTCCTTTCTTACCCGGTCAAGGCTTGGGAGGAGGAGGAGGAAGAGGAGGAGGAGGAGGAGGAGGAGGAGGAGGAGGAGAAGGCCGGATGTTGCGTTACTTGTGTCGGAAATCCTTTGTTTGTGAGGCGTGTTTTAAGGAGGAGGAGGAGGAGGAGGAGGAGGAGGAGGAGGAGGAGGAGGAGGAGGAGATGACGAAGAAGCAACAGAGGGTGATGAGGAGATGGTACAGAAGGATGAACAAGAAGAGGAGGAGGAGGAGGAGGAGGAGGAGGAGGATCGGAAGATAAGATTGAGATGAGAATGAGGAAGAGTAAGAGGATTAGGACGAAGAGGGGAGGAAGAAGAGGAAGAACTGCAGGAGGAGGAGGAGGAGGAGGAGGAGGAGAAAACTGAAGTGAAAAATAAGAAAAAAAAAGATGAAAATGAAAGAAAAATATTGGAAAAGCGAAAAGAATGAATGAATGAATGAGAGAGAGAGAGAGAGAGAGAGAGAGAGAGAGAGAGAGAGAGAGAGAGAGAGAGAGAGAGAGAGAGAGAGAGAGAGAGAGAGAGAGAGAGAGAATGAAAGGAAAAGAGAAGGAAAAGAGAAGGAAAAAGAGAAGGAAAGAAGGAAAAAAAGAAAGGAAGGAAGAAAAGAGAGAAGGAAAAGAAAGGGAGGGAAGGAAAAGGAAGAGAAAGTGAGGAAGAAAAAGAGAATTAGAAAGAAAGAAAAAAGAAAGGAAGGAAGAAAAGAGAGAAGGAAAAGAAAGGGAAGGAAGGAAAAGGAAGAGAAAGTGAGGAAGAAAAAGAGAATTAGAAAGGAAGGAAGAAAAGAGAGAAGGAAAAGAAAGGGAAGGAAAAGAAGAAGAAAGAAAGGGAGGAAAGAGAAAAAAAGAAGGGTGGAAAGGGAGGAAGAAAGGGAAAGGAAAAGAAAGGGAGGATAAAAGAAAAGGGAGGAAAGGAATGAAGGAAAGGAAGAAAGGGAGAGGAAAGAGGAGGGAAAGGAAGGGAGGGAAGAGAAGAAGGGAGGAAGGGAGGAAGGGTGAACATGTCAACACCCCATTACAGAGAAAGAGGGAGGGAGAGAAAGGGAGAGAGAGGGAGGGAGGGAGAAGAGAAAAGGGAGTAACAGGCCTCTCCCTTCCCTCCCCTTCCCCTCTTCCCCTTCATCCCTCCCTTCCCTTCCCCTCTCCCTGCCTTACCCTTTCTCTCCTTCCCCTTTTCCCTTTCCCTCCATTCCTCTCCTTCCCCTTCTCTTCTCCCCTTCCCTCCCTTCTCCCTCTCCTTCCCTCTCTCCCTCTCCTTCCTTCCCTCATCCTTTACTTTCTCTCCTTCCTTTCCTCCCCTCATCCCTTCCCTTCCCTCCTTCCCCTCCTCCTCCTCCTCCTCCGTCCCTCTCCCTCCCTCCCTCTCTTCCCTTTCCTCCCCTTTCTCTGCCATTCTGTTTCTCATAAATTTCACAGACAGACGGACAGACAGACACGCGGGGCTGGCTGGCGGCTGTCTGGCTACTGTTGCCATGTGCCTATGTGTCTGTCTGCTTGTCTGTCTGTCTGAATGTATGGATGGATTAATAATATTGATGTCTGTCTGTCTGTTTGAATATATAGATAGGTGGATAGATGGGTGTAGTGATGTCAGTAAGTTTGCAGATGATACAAAGATCGGTATAAAAATTGGGTCGGATCAGGACGCTAGTATTCTCCAAGGTGAACTAAACAGATTGTATGACTGGGCGGATAAATGGCAGATGGAGTTCAATGTAGGGAAGTGCAGTATTCTGAGTGTAGGCAGGAACAACCCCTCACATAACTATTGCTTAAATGACACTCTCATAAGCAGGTCTGGGTGCGAGAGGGATTTAGGGGCCTTAGTGAGCTCTGATCTCCGTCCAAGGGCACAATGCATTCAAGCTAGAAATCGAGCAAACAGGGTACTGGGATTTATTTCAAGGAGCGTAAGCAACAGAAGCGCCGAAGTCTTCCTCAAACTATATTTAGCATTAGTTAGACCTCATCTTGACTATGCGGTTCAGTTCTGGTCACCTTACTATAGAATGGATATCAAAATGTTAGAATCAGTGCAGAGGAGGATGACTAAGATGATTCAAGGGTTAAGAAACTTGCCATACGAGGAAAGACTCAAACAGTTAAACTTGCATTCTCTAGAAAGGCGAAGGGTGCGTGGAGACATGATCGAGGTTTATAAATGGATGAAGGGCTTTAATAAGGGAGATATTCACAAGGTTTTGTTGGTAAGAGAACCGGGTAGGACACGAAGTAATGGGTTTA
Source organism: Eriocheir sinensis (assembly GCF_024679095.1). NCBI lineage: Eukaryota > Metazoa > Arthropoda > Malacostraca > Decapoda > Varunidae > Eriocheir > Eriocheir sinensis. The sequence continues at coordinate 1,177,649 of NC_066532.1, read as the reverse complement.
AACTGGATAAATTCAGATTCAACAGAGACATAGGCAAAAATTGGTTAACCAGTGAATGACTGTCTAAATATGTCTGTCTATCTGTCTGAATGAATGAATGAATGACTGTCTAAATATGCCTGAATAAATGACTGTCTAATTATGTTTGTCTATCTGTCTGTCTGAATGAATGAGTGACTGTCTAATTCATTGTCTGTCTGGCTGGCTGTCTAAGGCTAACGGAGTGGTGGATGAGTGGAACAGCCTCGGCGGCCACGTGGTGAGTGCCAATACGATGAACACCTCCAAGAAGTTAGGTTACGTAGGATTACTTTTGCAGGAGCGGCCCTGTTGGTAGTCACTTTTTCAAACCGAGTTATCCGCCACTGGAACAACCTCCCTTCAGAATTAGTAAGTGCGGAAACAATCTACTCCATTATCAAATACGCCTTGACCGGTACTTAGAGAGAGAGAGAGAGAGAGAGAGAGAGAGAGAGAGAGAGAGAGAGAGAGAGAGAGAGAGAGATGGCAACAGGGCAGATAAGTCACAGAAGCGGGCAACCTCGTGATGAGAAAACAGACTTGCCTTCCTTTCCATGTTTCCGTGTTTATCCTCCTTTCCTCCCTTCCTCCTCCCTTCTCTACAACGTTAGCCATCTTTCTCCCTTCCCTCCTTCCCTCCCTCCTTCCCTCCTTTACTCTCACCCTTCCGCCAGACGCCAAATCCCTCCCTTCCCTCCCTCCCTTCTTCCCTTCCCTCCCTTTCCTCTCCCCTCCATCATTCCTCCCCTGTCTCTCCCCTTTATTACGTCACACCAATCCCTCCTCCTCCTCCTCCTCCTCCTCCTCCTCCTCCCCTCACGCACACACACACACACACACACACACACATCGGGAAATCTCAATGATCCTGTTTCCAAGAGAGAGAGAGAGAGAGAGAGAGAGAGAGAGAGAGAGAGAGAGAGAGAGAGAGGGTCTGTTTGCATCTTTTGGGAGGGGAGAGAAGAAAAGAAAGGGAAGAGAAGGGAGAGAAGAAGAGAAAGGAGAAGGGGAGGAAAATGGAGAGGAAGAAGGGAAGGGAAGAGAAAGGAGATGAAAGGAGGAGAAAGGGAATGAAAGGAGAGAGGAGAAGAGAAAGAGCAGAGAGAAAGGAAGAGGAAAAAGAGAGAAGGAGAAAGAAGCAAGAATGGAGGAGGAGGAGGAGGAAAAGAAGGAGGAGGAGGAGAAGAAAAGGAGGAGGAGGAGGAAAAGAAGGAGGAGGAGGATAAGGAGGAGGAGGAGGAAAAGAAGGAGGAGGAGGAGAAGAAAAGGAGGAAGAAAAAAGGAAGAAAGAGAAAAAAAGACATTATTAACCCATAAAGAAAAGATGAAAAAAATATTTGAAAAGGAAGAAAAAGAAAAAAAGGGAAATGAAGGGGAAGAAGAAGAAGAAGAGGAAGACAAGAAGAGGGAGAGGCATGCAGACGTGAATACAATGAAGAAAAAGAAGAAAAGGGAAACGAAGAAGAAAAGGAAGACAAGGAAGACAAGAAGAGGGAGAGGCATGCAGACCTGAATACAATGAAGAAAAAGAAGAAAAGGGAAACGAAGAAGAAGAAAAGGAAGAAAAGGAAGACAAGGAAGACAAGAAGAGGGAGAGGCATGCAGACGTGAATACAATGAAGAAAAAGAAGAAAAGGGAAACGAAGAAGAAAAGGAAGACAAGGAAGACAAGAAGAGGGAGAGGCATGCAGACGTGAATACAATGAAGAAAAAGAAGAAAAGGGAAACGAAGAAGAAAAGGAAGACAAGGAAGACAAGAAGAGGGAGAGGCATGCAGACGTGAATACAATGAAGAAAAAGAAGAAAAGGGAAACGAAGAAGAAAATGAAGACAAGGAGGAGAGGCATGCAGACTGACTACAATGACTGACTGACTGACTGACTTGGGTTTATTTTCTTCATAATCTGCGAGGATAAGAATTTCCAGTTTTTACTTAATGATACGACTGACTGACTGACTGACTGACTGACTAACTGACTGACTGACTGACTTGGGTTTATTTTCCTCATAATCTGCGAAGACAAGAATTTCCAGTTTTTACTTTATGATACGACTGACTGACTGACTGACTGACTGGTTGACTGACTGACTGACTGACTGACTGACTAACTGACTAACTGACTGACTGACTGACTGACTGACTAACTGACTGACTAACTGACTAACTGACTGACTTGGGTTTATTTTCTTCATAATCTACGAAGACAAGAATTTCCAGTTTTTACTTAATGATACGACTGACTGACTGACTGACTGACTGACTAACTGACTGACTGACTAACTGACTAACTGACTGACTGACTGACTGACTGACTTGGGTTTATTTTCTTCATAATCTGCGAAGACAAGAATTTCCAGTTTTTACTTTATGATACGACTGACTGACTGACTGACTGACTGACTGACTGACTGACTGACTGACTAACTGACTGACTGACTGACTGACTGACTTGGGTTTATTTTCTTCATAATCTGCGAAGACAAGAATTTCCAGTTTTTACTTTATGATACGACTGACTGACTGACTGACTGACTGACTGACTGAGGGACGGGCGGACGTAAGTGTACTTTTTTCACAACCTTCCCATCCCAAGCACTCCATGGCAGGGTGTATCGACGCCCCCTCCAGCGAGAGGGCGTCTGTAAATCACTTATCTTAAGACCAGAAGTCAAAATAGCTACAGGTACTTAAACTAACAATTATCAAACAGCAAGTTAAATCATTCTTAAGCTGCTGGAGAGCAAAATAAAGTCCTGGGCGAAAAAATACAAACCTCCCAGCTGTGTTTTGCCTGTTTGGGCCGCTCAGAAGACTGCGGCCCGCGGCACATTCGCCCCTCAGTGCTCACACACACCACACACAGACGCAAACCTTAAAGGGTAAATACATCTTTTTCTACCAGCAAGTACCACGTTTGGACATTTGGCTCCAGACGACAGCCAGTATTATTTTTTTTCCCAAAATAGAAAAGAGGAACCGAGTTAAGTCAAAACAGTACTTGTCTCCGAGTCGCCGCCGGATAGCCAATACGGTCCATTCACGAACCCTGCGGCTCTCTACCCTCTTGGCAGGCAGGGGCAGGGTCGCTCTTTTGATAGCGTGCCACATGGCGTTGACGGACTATGTAGGTAATATGGTTATGTCTAATCAGTCTCACGGAGCAGTCACTGTTTTGACACAAAGTCATTCCCATGATTCTGCGTAGACATTTATTACCAAAGGCATTAGTCAGCATCTTCAAGTCGGGGGCATACGCTATACCAGAGCGAGGCCGCGGTGCTCATCTTCGTCACATTGGCCCTTGAGCCTGTGGTGGGGAAGAACACATCACCCCGGGACACAGGGCCAGTGTGACATCCGGGTTACCACGGCTTACCTTCCCCAGGATGAAGAGCTGCATGGGTGAGCTGCACGCCGACTCCCCGGGCTGGGATTCGAACCCGGGCCCGTGAATTCGTAGCTAGGCACGCTAACCACTGCACCACGGAGGCGTTTTGAGACAAGAAGATAGGAAGGGAAAGTAAATAGAGTGACGATGTAAAAAAACTATAAAAAGAAGCTAGAAAACGTTAAACAGTGCAGTAACAAGAAACATAATAGTTATCTCTTATTTTTTTAATAGGAGACGCTTCAGAGGCATAAAAAGTTTGCGAAAGTGGTTAAAAAAGGGTAGTTAAAAGTAGAGGCACCTTCAACCACCCACACCCACACACACACACCCGTGAATTCGTAGCTAGGCACGCTAACCACTGGACCACGGAGGCGCTAAACAACTATAGGTGTATCAATAATTAATCCACGAGCAATTAACGAAGGTGGAAGGTCATGACTTACCTGTGGACTCGCGCGGCCAGGCAGGTGACAGGTGGAACGGAAGTGGCTGCGAACAGACTGTGGAAGAGAAAAAAAGAAAAAAAGTTGTTAGGTCAGTTTTTCTTGGCTAATAATTGTGAGCGAGTGAATGAATCGAAATGTGGAAGGAAAAAAAAGAAGATAAAGAAAAGAAAGAAGAAAAAAGAAAGAGAAACGAAGGAAAAAAAAGTTATTGATGGTAAAGATAAATAAAAAGATTGGAAACGTGACAAAAAAAAAGATAGAAAAAAAGAAAAAAGCAGAAAAAAGGAAAGTAGATTATGCATAGTAGAGCGAAGAGGAAGTGAAAAGATTCGAAATGTGACTAAAAAAAGAAGAAAAAAGAAAAAGAAAAGAAAAAGAAAGAAGAAAGTTAAAAAGTTGTGTATAGTTAAGAGGAAGAGGAGAAGGAAGAGGAGGAGGAAGAGGAAGATGAATGGAAGAGGAACAGAGGGACGAAAGGGAAGGGAAAGAAGGAAAAGAAGGAAGGAAAAAGGGAAGAAAAAGTGGAGAGAAAAGAAGGAAGAGAAAACAGAGGCAAAGGAAAGGGAAGGGACAGAGAAAGGAAGGAAACAAAAGGAAGGGAAGGGAAAGAAGAGAAAAGGAAGGGGAAGGGAGTTTTGACACGAAGGAAAGGAAAAAAGAAGGGAGGAAGGGAAGGAGACGAAGGAAGGGAGGGAAGGGAAGGGAGGGAAGAGAAAAGGAAGGGGGAAGGGAGCTTTGACATGAAGGAAAGGAAAAAAGGAAGGGAGGAAGGGAAGGAGATGAAGAAAAAAAGGAAGGGAAGGGAGAGAAGAGAAATGGAAGGAGGAAGGGAGTTTTGACATGAAGGAAAGGAAAGAAGGAGGAATGGAGGAAGGGGGGGAAGAGAAATGGAAGGGGGAAGGGAGTTTTGACATGAAGGAAAGAAGAAGGGAGGAAAGGAAGGACACGAAGGAAGGCAAGGGAGGGAAGGGAGGAAGGACACGAAGGAAGGCAAGGGAGGGAAGGGAGGAAAGGGAGGGAAGGACTCTGATGTCATTCTAAATTAATTCTTTTTTTCCTCTTCTTCCTCTCTTTCTTCCTCTTTCCTCTCCTCCACGAACTGTATAATTTTGGGGGTGAATGACCAAGGGAAGGGAGAAGGAAGAAGGAAGAGAGGAGAGGAAGAGAACGAACGAAGGAAATGAAGGAAGAGGAGGAGAAGGAAGGAAAGAAGGAAGAGAAGAGAAAGGAAGAGGAAGGAAGAGAAAAGAGGAAGAGAAGAAGGAAAGAGAGGAAGAAAAGGAAAGAAAAGAAAGAAAGAAGAGAAGAAAAGAGAGGAAGGAAGAAAGGAGAAGAAAAAGAAAGAAATGATGAAGTAAATGGAAAATAAAAGAAAGAGGAGGAAGAGGAAGAGAAAAGAAAGATGGAAAATAAAGAGAGGAGGAAGAGGAAGAAAGAAGGAAGAGGAGAGGAAGAGGAAAAGGAAGGAGGAAGAGAGGAAGAGAGGAGAAGAGAAGAACGAAAGAGAAAGAGAAAAGAAAGAAAATGAAGAAATGAAAGAAATGAAATAAAGAAAGAAAGAGGAAGAGAAAGAAGGGAAGAGAGGAAGAGAGGAAAGATGATAAGCGAACGAAGGAAAGACATAGAGAAAGGAACATAAATTATTTCAAAGCATAAGGAAGAAAAAAATATAAATGATTGGATTAGTTTGTTAGTATGTTGGTGAATTATTGATTGGTATATATATTTCTCTCTCCTCCTCTTCCTCCTTCTTCTCTTCCTCCTTTTTCTCTCCCTTCTCTTCTTCTTCCTCCTCCTCTTCCTTTTTATTCTCTCCCTTCTCTTCTTCTTCTTCCTCTTCCTCCTTCTCCTCTCCCCTTCTCTTCTTCTTCCTCCTCCTTTTTTTCTTCCTCCTCTTCCTTCTCTTCTTCTTCTTCCTCCTCCTCCTCCTCCTTCTACTCCCCCTTTTCTTCTTCCTCCATCTCCTCTCCCCTTGTCTTCTTCTTCTTCCTCCTTCTCTTCCTTCTTTTACTCCCCTTCTCTTCTTCTTCCTCCTCCTCCTCCTCCTCCTCTTCCTTCTACTTCTTCTTCTTCCTCTTCCTCCTTCTCCTCCCTCTTCTTCTTCCTCCTCCTCCTCCTCTTCCTTCTCTTAATTATACCCGCATTTCTTTATTTTTAGTTCTTTCATTTTTTCATCTTCCTCCTCCTCCTCCTCCTCCTCACCATCACCACCATCACCACCACCATCACCACCATCACCACTATCACCACCATCACCACCACCATCTTCATAAACTAAGTAGTAAAAGTTTCTTAACAAAATATTTAGTTTCAAATCACTGCTTACTGAAAATTACACACACACACACACACACACACACACACACACACACACACACATTATCTGATTATGTGGCTTCACGTATTAGCTAGATGTGTATATGTGTATGTATTTATGTATGTGTGTATGTATGTATGTATGGTTGGTTGACTGACTGACTGACTAATTGACTGACTGACTGACTGACTGACTCAAAACAAAGATTGGAAAAAATGTAAAAAGAAAAAAAAGAGAGAGAGAGAGAGAGCGGACAAAGAACAGACACAGACAATTGAGAGAATGACAGACAAACAGGACGAGACGGACAGAGAAAAATAAACAGGAGGAGGAGGAGGAGGAGGAGAAGAAAGAAGAGGAGGAGGATGATGATGTTTCTCCTTCATTGATCTCTCTCTCTCTCTCTCTCTCTCTCTCTCTCTTTTTCTTTTCTTTTTTTCTTCTTCTCTCTTTTCTCTCTCTCTCTCTCTCTCAGCACTACTGGTTGCAGAGAGAGATCCCCACGTTCTAAACCACGTGGTGTTATGAGCAGGTTTCCCTCTCTCTCTCTCTCTCTCTCTCTCTCTCTCTCTCTAACCTTTCCTCCCTCCCTCCCTCCCTCTCTCGCATGCATTTCCCGAGGAGGAGGAGGAGGAGGAGGGACATCTGCCCTGCGTCATCTGCAGTTCTCTTCCTCCTCCTCCTCCTCCTCCCTTCCTTCTTCCTCCTCTCCTTTTATCCTTTCCTCCTTTCCTTCTCTCTCTCTCTCTCTCTCTCTCTCTCTCTCTCTCCATTCCTTTCTCTTCCCCCTTTCCTTCCTTCCTCCTCCCTTCCACCACGCCCATCCCGAAGGAGGAGGAGGAGGAGGAGGAGGAGGGGAGGAGGAAAACGCTTGTAACTCCTGCCCATATAGCGGCCAACATCCGGTGAGGAGGAGGAGGAGGAGGAGGAGGAGGAGGAGAAGAGGAGAAAAAAAACAATAACAACAGAAATAAGACAAAGAAGAAGAAGAAGAAGAAGAAGAAGAAGAAGAAGAAGAAGAAGAAGAGGAAGAAGAAGAAAAATCAAGCAGTGTTTTGTTAGAGGAGGTTACAATCCCAATCTCCTCCTCCTCCTCCTCCTCTTCCTCCTCCTCCTCCTCCTCCTTTTTGAGATAAAGAGAACATAAACATCTAAACGGCCCATAAAGAAGAGAGAGAGAGAGAGAGAGGGAGAGAGAGAGAGAGAGAGAGAGAGAGAGAGAGAAAGAATCTATCTATCTCTAATCTCCTTCCTCTTCTTCTTTTTCCTCCTCTTCTTCTTCTTCCTGTGTCAATAACCTGAGTTCTTGCTACCCTCCTCCTCCTCCTCCTCCTCTTCCTTCTTTTCATCTCCCTCATATTTTTCTTCCTCTTCCTCCTCATCTTTCCCTTTCCCTTTTCTTATTCTCTCTCTCTCTCTCTCTCTCTCACCTGGCAATCAATGTATACACGTGGTCAATTCTCACCTGCCTCCTCCTCCTCCTCCTCCTCCTCCTCCTCCTCTTCTTTTTTCCAGTATTTCTCTTACTCTTGATCAACTCCTCCTCCTCCTCCTCCTCCTCCTCCTCTTCTTCATTTTTACCCTTCTTCACGTCAGTCCTCCTCTTCCTTCTCCTCCTCCTCCTCTTTTCCAGTTTTCTATCCTCTCTTGACAGCCTCTTCCTCCTCCTCCTCCTCCTCCTTTCCATTTTTCTTCTCTTCCATGTCAGTCGATTTCTCTTTTTTTCCTCCTCCTCCTCCTCCTCCTCCTCCTCCTCTTTCTTCACTTCCTCTTCCATAAGTTTCCATGTATCCTGCCCTTCCTTATCGTGTATGGGAGGTGAAGAGGGGAGGGCACGGGAGGGGGAGGGAGGGGAAGGAAGAGGGGGAAGGGGGGAGGGGGGGGGAGGGGGCAGGACAGGTGGACAGTAATCGCTACCTCTACCTGCTGATTACCTGCTACCTGTACATACGTGACGGGGGGGGGAGGGGGGGGGGAGGGAAGGGAAGGGAAGGGAAGGGAAGGGAAGGAGATGGAAAGGGAAGGAAGGGATGGGAGGAGAAAGAGGGAGGGAAAGTTGAAGGAAGGGAGGGGAGAAGGAAGGGAAAGAGAAGGGAAGGGAAGGGAAGGGTATGGAAAGGGAAGGAAGAAAAGGGAGGGAAAGGAAAAGAAAGGGAAGGGATGGAAGGGAAAGATATAGGGATGAAAAGGGAAGGAAGGGAAAGGAAAGGAGAGAAAGAGGGGAAGGAAGAAAAGGGAGAGAAAGGAAGGGAAAGGAATTGGAGAGGAGGGGAGAAGGAAGGATGGAGAAGGAAGGAATGGATATGAAAGGAAAGGAAGGGAAACGGAAGGAGATAGAGGGAAAGGGAAGGAAAAGAGAAAGGAGTATGATAAGGAAAGGGAAGAGAAGGGAAGAGAAATAAAAATAAAGTGAAAGGGAAGTGAAAGGAAGAAGAGGGAAGGAAGAAAGGGAGAGGAAAAATGAAGGAAAAGTGAAGGAAGGGGAAAGAAAGGGGGAAGGATGGGAGAGGACAAATATAGGGAAAGGAAGGGGGAGGGAAGGGAAGGGAAAGGAAGAAGGGAGAGGGAAGGGAAAGGAAAGGAAGGGAAAGGAAGAAGGGAGAGGGAAGGGAAAGGAAGGGAAGGGAAGGGAAAGGAAAGGAAGGGAAGGGAAGGGAAAGGGAGAAGGGAGAGGGAAGGGAAAAAATAATAAAAAAACAAAAAAAAAAAACATAAGGATGGAAAGGAAAGGAAGAGAAAGGAAAAAAAAGAAAGTAGTTGGAGGAGGAGGAGGAGGAGGAGGAGGAGGAGGAGGGGGAAAAGGGTAACAGAGGAAGTGGGAAAGACAGAAAGGGGTGGAAGGGGGTGCGGGGGATCATACCTAGCAACACACACACACACACACACACACACACACACACACACACACACACACACACACACACACACGCACGCACACACACACAGGAAAACCAAACTCCCGTCTTTGTCGCTGCTGTATAATTTTCCTTTTTTTTATTTTCTTCCTGACCTAAATCTGGTGAGGCTTAAAGGAGGAGGAGGGGCAGGAGGAGGAAGAGGAGGAGGAGGAGGAGGAGGAGGTGTATGGGAAATAGGAAGAGGATAAGTGCAACAAAGAGGTGTTTTGAGGGAAGAAAGAGGAGGAGGAGGAGGAGGACTACAAAGGAAAAGCAAACAGCAACAGACCCTTACACGGCTGTTTGTTGTTGCTACCATCTCCTCTAATCTACGAGCCAGACACAGGACAGCAAAGGCGAAGGCTCCCCCCCTCCCGCCAGTCCCTCCACGAAAAGGAAGATTACCATGTAGTACAGAAAAACTACAATGGAATTTTACATGGACAGAAGGAAGATCACACACGACAACTAAGCTAACACTACTTTCTGTTAGACCGGGGGAAAGTAGCGAATGTTCGGGTTAGCTTCTAAATATTATTCGTCGAGTCTGTTTTTGAACGTGCAAATAGTTTCGACTTCGACGATGTTTTGAGGCAGACCATTCCACACATTGATGGCACGGTTGAAGAGGAAGAGTTTTGATACATTTGAGTTGAAACGCTTCCTCGTTATTTTGTATCCATTGTTTCTTGGTACACTTGATTGAGAGACTGTAAAGTAATCATGAACATTAACGTTATCGATCCCTTGAACATTTTAAACTCTTCTATAAGGTCACCTCTTAGCCTGCGCTGTGATAAGCCAAATAAGTTCAGTTCTTTAAGTCTGTCTTCGTACGGTTTGTTTCGCAGTCTAGGGATCATTTTCGTGGCTCGACGCTGCACC